>NW_010247361.1:18866-35307 GCF_000690775.1 Eurypyga helias | reverse complement strand
GTCCTCTCTCCATGGGGCCACAGCTCCTGCCAGGACCCTGCTCCATGGGGCTGCCCATGGGGTCACAGCCTCCTTCGGGCATCCCCCTGCCCCGGTGTGGGGTCCACCCCGGGCTGCAGGCAGGTCTCTGTTCCCTCATGACCCTCCATGGTGATAGGGGCACCCTCTGCCCTCTTGGCACAGGCTGCAGGGGAACCTCTGCCCCCACCCACCTCGTCCTCCTCCTTCTCTAGGTTCGGACATGGCCTGGGGGTCTGCAGGGCTGTTTCTCTCAGTCCTTTCTCCCAGCTGCTGTTTTGCAGAGTTTTTTACCCTTTCACAAATACGTTATTACAGAGGCACTACTAATGTTGCTGATGGACTTGACTTTGGCCAACCGAGGCAGCTGCTGGCGTTTTCTTATGGAAGCCGCCCCCCTGTTACCAAAACCTTACAACATAAACCCAGTACATACTTATATCAGCTTTATATGCACTGTTATATATGCACTGTTATAAGAAGTTTGTAGTTGGGCTGAATTAGTTTTTGATAAACTCATGTTAGACTTACAGTTCTACATTTTACTTCTTGATTAAGTGATACCTTGGGTAGTGAATCCATTATTTTGATTTCAGTGATATTTCTCACTTGCTTAAAGTATAATGTGCTCTCAGATTTGTAGAACAGCTGTAATCAGAACTTTTTAATCCCTAATATGGACCAAAAAAAAAAAAGACAATGTAATATTTCTGAGATTTTTCCTCCTCTCTCTGCTTCAGAGCTTCTTGGCAGCCCATGTTTCTCAGCCATTTTAATGTTGTTTATGCATCTTCAGTCACAGATGCTTTGAATTATCACATTATCATTTTTACAGCCCTCCATTTTCCACACTATTTTATCTGAGCTCTGTGAATTCAAGCCACTAGGATCAATTTGTTCCAAGAGCACAGAAAGCTATAATATTATAATAGGGCTAGCAGTTAATGGGATACTATTTGCATTTGTTGCACTAGTAGAACAATTTGTTCCTTTGGCTCCCTGTTAGCAGTATACTGTGAATTCCTTTAATCGTTTGTTGGTTTCACTCTTGAATCCATTCTGTTTTCTAGGTATGCTTTTACTACCAGCCCATTTTTCTAACTTTTTCAGGAAATATCTAGTTGCTATATTTAGTGTGCAAAATCAAAGTAGAATCTCATCTTCAGCTGTTGTCTATTTCTTGTCTTTATTAGAACATTTTTCTGGTAGACTTTAATGATTGCATGATGTTTATTGTATAATGATTATTGTATGATGACATGGGAAAAAATTAGAAATATGTGTACTATACAAATGTACTAATAAAACCAATATGTAGTTCCAAGCAATGTTTGTGGGTTTCTTCTTCCTGGTGTTTCAACGTTGGCCTTAAAACAGCTGTAAGTTAGAAAAGTAACGCTATTGACCTATATTGCTGTAAAACTGTTCTGAGTTCAGTTTAATGGCACAAACAGACTGTTCCTTTCAATAATTTGGGTTTGGTTGTGTTGCAGCGCACAACAGCGTGCAATGCTTTGCCACTGAATTTCGGTGTAAGGGTGGTAATACAGCCTATGACTCCATGCTTACCCCATGTCCCGCACCCAGGTTTCTGCATTAGTAGGTCACGTGACTGCACAATTAGCTCTATAGCAGCCATAAGTATGTGGCTGTATTCCCGCAAGTCATGCAAAAAGTGTAATTAACACCCTGATGCTTGTGGGAGAATAGGCAACATGTGCTGGAAGAAAGTACTTCTGAAAATTGTTTTGTCAAAACTCTCAAAATGTTTTGAACAAACTTGGTAGAGTGAGATGATACTGACTGAGCGTTTATTTGGGCTACTTGGGTCAGTGGCTTAAGCCTTTTGTGAAATAATGGCCTTGTTAAAACATGCCAAGATGATCAAAAGTGATCATCTGCTTTTAGTCTTAGACATAGTCACAGCTTGTACAAAATCAAGCTGACATTCCTGTGGCTGTTTTTTTTCATATGGTTAAGAACTAACTGCTTAGGCTTCTTTGGGCTTTTTAACAAGGATATTCAGCAGGTTTTATTAAAGAGGAAGCGCTGACCCACAGGAGTCTGTTTGTATCATATCACTGTCATTTTCTGGAAAAGTATACGCTGTGTTGTGGGAGAGAGATGGTTGCAAATCCGCAGTGGGGTGTAGGAGTTCCTGGTGAGGGAATGAAACAGGCAGAAGGCAAAAAAAAAAGTAAAGGAGATGTTTGGGGGCATACTGGCATGATGAGTGCATGTTGAAAAGGCAGGCTAACAAAAGCTGCTGTGTTGAGAAGATGGAGGGGATTTGAGCAAAGAATCTGACAGGAGAGATTAGAAAGAGACCACAAACAGCAAATGCCACAAGGTAACTGGCTGCAGTTCACAGCGCTCGTACCAAACCATAGAGGCTGTTAATGTCCTGTTGAAAATAATTTCCCTGTTAGAAATGGTAGGCACAGAAAGTCACTATAAGGAAGGAGACCTTACACAAAACAGTCCTTCTCTTTTGTTGAGGCATAAGATATATTGGAATTTTCAGGAGAAAAAAGATGGAGATTGAGTACCTGAATGCTTTTGCTTACTTGACAGTAATTCCTTGTATCACAACAGAAGGCACATTGCAGAAACTTCGGAGGTTTCAATCACAAAATGTGATCCATTGAGGTACTATTTTGGACTGCATTGTGTCTTTGTAAGGAAAACCTGTCTTAAACCTTGAATTTTTTTGGACATTTGAAAACTTGCAATATATTTCTAATGGCGTAGATTTGATATCCCAGATGGTATTTCAAATTCCTAAAAGATTCTGCGTAACATTTCAGAGTTATAGTGTCATTCCCTCTGATACCCAAAATAGATTTGTTTGATTTTCACTTTGCTTGGTTTGCATCAAACTGTTAACTCTAATGGGATGATTTCATACTTTGGATTTGTGAAAATGTGAAAAAGTGAAAAGTTACATCCTGTTATTTCTGGTTTGTTAATTCCAATCATCCTTGCAGACCAGCACTCTGCTCTCTGGAGAGGTTCCCCTTTCTGCATTGGCACTTTCTTCTGTGTTCTTCACACCATTACTTATGGCTCATGGGCATCAAAGAGTTAGGAAAGTGCTTGGCAGATGTTGCTTTAGGTGACTTGACCTTCACTTTGCTCCAGAGAACGTCTTAAAAGTGATGAGAGGAGACTTTTAAAAATCTGACCTCACGCATAGCCTAGAAGATGTGGTCAAATACTTCCTTAGCTAGGAGAAATTGGTGAGGTGCTCAGGTATTAGAATCCTATTCATTTGAAAAAAATAAATGCAGTTGAGTGTCCCTACACATGTAGGAATGAAACATCAGAGAACAGTTAATAGGTAGTTCAGCTCTTCTCACAGATCAACGTCGAAGTCAACCAGGATTCAGCACTGGAGCTCCTTTGTCCCTTTCCCCAGATTTACTCCACCCGTCTTTTCTGACATGTCTTGTGCCTTATTTCTTTTTTACTGCATCTCTTTTAGTTTCCCTGCACATGTTCATAAATGTGAAAACTGCAATGAAGTCAGTCCTCCCACTTTGGCACTTAACATCACCCCATAGAATTCCAATTCCTGAAGGACTTCCAGTGTGGCATGGGCTTTGTGTGATGGCTTTTATTGTTTCGCCATCTCTAATCAGAGGGACGTTTCACTGTTCCCTTGGGCTTCAGATGAAAGGTGTTTCTGTCTACCACTTTCAGCCTGGATTCTCCCAAGCCATAGTAACATTCTCATTTTCAATACTTTATAAAATTGAAGATTGAGAATTGAACTGTCAGTGCTAATTATGTAGATGTTGTGGGAAGAACAAAGCAAGGAAATGTCTGCGCAAGGTTTTTAAAAATGAAAGAGGGATTACTGGGGAAAGCACTTCTGTAGTCCTTTTGGCTTTCCCAAGCCTCAGAGCAGGAAAACAAGAAGAAAAAGATATTTTGTTTAGTAGGAAGACTATGGAGGTTTGGCTGCTTAATCCAAGAGTAAAATTTGATGGATTAGAATGAATGGTCTGCATAAATAAGGATGACATTTAGACTATAGAAAGAAGTTTAGCTGTCAGATGAGCTTAGCTTCCATATTCCTAGTTAAAAATTTTCTGTTAAACTCCATGTATACTCTTAATATTACTGGTGCTACACGATAGTTCTAATTATAGTATATCATTCTCCTACATATAATGTAGAAAATTTTATGTATGCTAAATCAGGTTCTATGAATAACACCTACTATTTCATGTGTTTACTGAGCAATCAAATGGCAATCATCACAGAGTATGTGAGAAATAATTTTTCTTTCACCCTGGAAGAATTTGAGTAAAGTGTATTACTCCTCTGTTCTATTCCCCTGATAGGAGCTTATCTTACTAATTAATTATATGCTGAAAATATTTCTGAAAAAATGGATAATAACTAGGTTATTTTGTGCTGCCCCTGGATAATGCAGCTATTACAAAATGTGCTGTACTTAAGCAGGATTAACAGAGGCAGCGCACTGGCCACCACACTTTGTCTTAATTAATACAAAAATACAACCAGGATAACCTTGTGAACACTAATGCCTTTATTTTTTAAAAGACCAGGGGGTGTGGTATGAAGAACAGAGTGTCCCGGGGGGCTGTCGTAATTTGTTGAAAACCTTGAAAGTAGTATGAAATTACATACTATTGTTCCTATCAATATTTCTTAACTTCTGTTACACTAATAAGAATTCTACTAAGACAAGAATTTTACTGTCCTTTAAAACTCTGACGAAATTACTTAAAAAAATTCCTAAATTGTCAAACTGACAATTATTTTCATTATTGTATCAGAGCATAAATTAGTCAACATAATGTGTCACTTTAATCTGTTGCTTCATTCTCTTTTATATTTGCTTTGGTGCTCATTAATAACCAAACATTTAAAAAATCTGTTTATTGTTATTTCTATATTTTTTCTTAGTAATGGAAGTGTCTGACTTTATAATGCAAATTACAGATTTTCTGCTATATGCACAGAATATGGGAAACAACTCTCAACACACTGATATAAAAAATAAAATTGTGAAGGCAGGATGATTAATGGAGGAATTTCTTCTGCTCTTGTATTGTTGTTGTCATCAGTAATGAGTAGGTGGGCTTGAGAAGACCCTGCTAGCCTGCTGTGTCATGCTGGAAGGGGAGACTGGCTGTGACTTAAGCTTTCTGGAGCCTGGAGCAGACTCATTCACTCATACGGTACTTTGAGGACATGGTACTGTAGCTTGGAGAAAGTATGAGTTTGTAAACACCATGAAGGAGAGGGCTGAGGGCTGTTTCATGAGATTAAAGAGGCTGAGCAATGGCAAAAAACACTAGTTATGCAAAGATAACCTTACAGCACCTTCCGGTACATGAAGGAGGCCCACAAGAAAACTGTGGAGGACTTTTTACAAGGGCCTGTAGTGACAGGACAAGGGGTAACAGGTTTAAATTGGAAGTAGGGAGATTTAGATTGGATAACAGGAAAAAATAATTCACAGAGAGGGCGATGAAGCCCAGGCACAGGTTGCCCAGAGAAGCTGTGGATGCCGCATCCCTGGAAGTGTTCAAGGCCAGGCTGGATGAGGCTTGGAGCAACCTGGTCTAGTGGAAGGTGTCCCTGCCCATGGCAGGGGGGTTGGAACTGGATGGTCTTTAAGGTCCTTTCCAACCCAAAACGTTCTGTGATTCTATGACAAGGTATCAGTGGGGCAGACGTGGTTGTGGACAGTGGCTCTGGCAGCCAGAGTGTCTGACTGCCCAAGGGAGGGATGGACTTCTAGTCCTTCATGTCCAGGCCAGGAGGGTCACCAGTGTCAGGCTGTTACTACCGTCCTTTCTGCCTGCAGTCTCAGCCCTGGGTTGCAGAGCATACCAAAATGTACCTGGGTGAGCTAGAGGGTTGTGCTGGGGTGTGCTGGGGGCACTATGGCAGCACTGCCTGGGGAAGCAAATGTGTGCGACTCACGAAAGAGCTGTGCAGGTGTTTGAGCAGAAAAACATGAATGCTTTGTTGATTCAGCTATTTTGGTCATCCTGGGACCTAGTCTGCGCATCATTACGCAGATGTACCTTGCTGTACCATGGACCTCTTTCAGGCTACATAAAGTACGTCTGTTTGGACTCCATTTGTGGCTCACTGCATTTGGTATTTAGCATTAAAACTAGAAGTTTTAATCTTAGCTGTAGCTAAGATCTTGCAAGACTGTTTCAGGTTGCTTATAATTTCCTTATCTGTCACGGTTAGGCTGTGGTTTTTTCATGCTGGATAAGTGTTTCAGCTTGTTTTTATTTTTTTGGAAACCCCAAATGAGTAAACTGTTTCTGGCCAGGAGAACAGGGGAAAATGCTGTTTGTTATTCTACAATTAAAAAGGAAATGGTTGAGTTTGTTTTGGAAAACGCTACCACACCTGCAGGCTTTGGGCTGGAACGTGAACTGCATTGGTGCGGCTTTGTCAGGCGTACGCCATTTGTTGTAACTGTAGAATTCTGCGCATGTTTGTCTTCCTAAGTGGTAGAAATTGAGTTTTCAAGAGAGACTTGAAAATTTCATTCACTGAAGGGTTTTCCGAGCTCTTAGTGTTTTCCAAAAATTCCACATGCTGTTATCACACAGTGACTGAGCATGACTAAAATGGTTTTCTCTGAAATGAGTAGTAGGGTGAAGAGAATTTGGCAGCTTAACTGTGACCCTTTTTATACTACACAGGGTGATACTATATTTGGTATGCAGGCTCAAGAAGAGGGAAGGAAAGGGAAAAAATTTTGGGAACAAAATTAGAGAGGAACAGGTTGGGGCAGAGAATCTAATGAGGTGTGCCCTGGTGTGGGAAGGAAAGATCTTGCTCTAAATTAAAGGATACTTTGGGTGATTAGGAAGAAAACCAAGCTTGGGATGTTTGGGAATATCTTCCCCATCTTTGATGGGGGAAAAGAGGCTGGGACTATCTGACTGAATCGTGGGATCTCAGATGGAGGGAAATGTAGGCCTTGTAAACTGCAGGTTTAGGATGGAGCATGGTACCTTGCCAACGACATAGACAGATCCTTGCAATGGTGTGATGAAGTGGAGGGCTAGATACTGCTTTGGTCGCTGTGTTTTGGAAGGGATCTGAGATCCAGGACAAATTGCTCTAGGCAGGCATCCAAGCCAGGAGTCCAAATGTATGGTACTTGGACCGGCTTGCTCAAAGCTGAGGCTGGTAAATCACCAAATGGTCAGGACTTGCTGAGACACTATATTGTATTAGGTGCTAGAATTAGCTCAGTTTAGGATTAACTAATCTTGAGCTGTCTTGAATGGTGCTGTATAGCATGATTATGTAGGTTTTGCTATACTCATGGCTCATGAACCTTTTGTAGAAGGAAAATTTCATCCTAGAGGTGTTCTACATCCTGGTTGTCCTTTATCAGCATGAAGCTACAGCTGAAGTGCTCTGCTAATTACATTATCATGCCTTGGCTTTTGGGGGGGAAACAATTTCTCACATGACTAATCTCCTGAAGTAGGTTTCTTTCATAGGAAAATGATCTGAGGACATAGACATCTAAAGGCTTATAGGTTTGCTTAATAAATCTGCAGATGGATATCAAGTTTTCCTTACCAACATGATTTACTTTCAAATTCTGGGAATCAAGAATTCTGATATTTAGAAAGATTTTAATTTTTTTTTAATCTCAGTGATATGTACACCTGCTTTGTTCTTCCTGAATTTGGTTGTAAATTTGTTACTGTAAACAAACCAAGCAGACAGGTTTCAGCTATGCATTCAAAAATACCACATTCTTGATGTCACTTGGCTCATTTTTGACCTTAATTTGTGTGAGATGTTTACTCTGCATGAATCCTTGATTTTGAAAGACAATCACATATTGATGTATTCTATGACATAATGTATTTTTATATATTGCAAACCTCTCGAAGTCAGAAGGGAAGAAGAAAATCAATTTAATTTTCTTTTTACATATTAACATTTGAAATTGTTTACTACATGATACTGTTATGCACAAGAATGAATGAGTTTTGGATTTCGTTTTTTAATGAATTCATCAGTATAGTAAACCTTGCAGCTTTATTTTTTTAAAAATTATTATTATTTTTATTTAACACATTAAAAATATATTTTGCTTCATGGGATGACCCACCAATATGTTGCTGGGGTTAGAAAACTTCTCCTTTATATCCAGATTCTCTCTTAACAATTTTTGGGGAAATTAAAACACCCATTACAATTGTTTTTACAGAAGGTAGGAGGGGAGAAAAAGAAAAAGAAACCAAAAAAACCCAGTTTACAGGCAGTGCTAGCACCTTAGCATTGACTGAGGCAACTTGACTCACCCTTAGGATGACTTTCAGGAGCTAAATATCTGCACCAACATCATTACCATGTCTTGTCATTCAATTAATATTGGAAAGACTTGGCCGTAGCTGCATACATGTGTATGTGTTGTCTAGGTGCCATGCCTAAGGAGGAAAAATAAGCTCTGAAAGTTTTGATGTTAAAAGCAGTAGGAGCAGTTTGAGGGCATTTCAAGCGGAGGTTTTTGCTGACCTGACCATGGCATTGTACAAGTGTAGCTCTCTTGTTTCTGATGTGAAACTGGTTTGAGTATCTCTGTGCTGCAAAGGTAAGAGAAGGGATTTAAGACTCGTGTCTTAAATAAGTGGTGCATACATATATACATACATATATATACACATGAGTGTGTGACTATATATATATATGACTTATTTTGTTAACTGATGATACATGCAGTGGCCTAAGGAAGCAGTTTAGGAGAGGTCACCCTTCCATGATAAATATTTAGATTTGATAGGTACTAGAATAAACAACGAATGTGCATGCATATGTCCAAAGGGTGTGAAATTACAGCCACAAAAGTAGTGCTGATTAATTTTCAATTTGCCAGTACAAGATGACCGAGACTCCTCTTGGCGTGTGCAAACTATTCTGCTGGAAGAATGGGAACGTCCTGTGCAGTAAGTATGGCACTCTTGTGTGTTGTCACACCCTTCTTCAGGTTTAGGGAATGTCAGTTATGACAGGTCTCTCTCCTACCTCCTAATACCACAGCTTATTGAAAATTCGATGTAGCATCCTTCAATTTCATATTTTGCTCTACATGGCCACAGAATGTCATTGAATGTTCTCATCGAAACTTCTCATTTTGTTAACAATCTGAGTTAAAAAAAATACTGAAAAATCAGGCAAATACTTGCTTGTGACACTCCTACAGTCTTGCTGGCAGGAAAAACCATTCTAATAAAATCCCTGATGTCTGAAGAAGATTAATGGCTTGGAAAAAAGGACCATTAGTGGAAGGAAAAAGAGAATTCAGTAATGGATAATATAAGTGTGTAATATTGTGACCTGGAGGAATGGACAGGCCATAAATTGAAAAATTGTAAAAAAACCCAAATGAGTTGTAATTAATAAATAGTGTCAATTTTTGCTTAGCTGTTAGAACCAACATCTATTGATTACATTCAATATTTGCATCAGAAATGCTGCAATATTTGCCAGAGTGAAGAGTCTTTGTGCCACAGGAACTGGTTCATATTTTAAAGCCACTGAAAAATCTTGTCTATTAACACAGATAATTAGGTTTCCATGCTCTGATGAAGATGCTTTTGGGTATGTTGTTAATAACCACTGCAGATTCACCTGATAGTGCTTTACATGTTGTGGGATGCTCACTGTTGAAGTAGCTGTACTCAGCTCCTGTCCTATTGCTTTTCAAAGATCTGAATATTTTAGAACAGCTCTCTAGCAGAATCATTTGGTAAAATCCTGACTATAAGTCTTGGAGAAATGTCAGTCTGTCATCCTGTTTTTGAGGACATCAAATATAGACCAAATTAATAAAAGAATAAAGTTTTTGCTTCAACATCTTATTCCTGGCAATGACTCAGTGGGAATTATACATGTGATCTGTCCTGAAGAAGTCACATCACATAAAACTTTCTGTCAGATTGAATAGTGAAATAGAAATCTACTTCTTTTTTTTTTTTTCTGTTCTTGTTTACAACTGTTTCTTTTTGTGTACTGTTTTTTGATACTGCTCTCCTCTTCTTTTGCCCACTTCCAAGCCAATGTACAGCCCTCAATCTGGAGCCCACACAGCCTAAAACTTCATAGTTCACTGAAGCCAGAAAAATAAATAAATGGAAGGTTTTTTCACTGGAGTCACCCTACCTGACTATCCACTCAGACAAAAGCTATTCAATTTTTGTATACCTGTTTACTACCTTATGTTGGGTCCCTGTCATGTCTTCCAGTCAGAATTTCAGTCTGCTTAAAAAGAGCTAACTCATTTGCCTTATAAAAAGCCTCATAATCTTACTATGCTGGTGGATACAGCTACTTATTCTTAATTGATTGAATTAGGTAATTATTTTCTATGATTTTATGTCAGAAATGCCTAGATTGAAAACCCAATGTGCTGCAGTATGCTAGCTCATATTTTTTAAGCACTGGAGAGCCTAGTCTAGTTAATGTGGTACTTACTAGAAACAATTTTTTTTACTGTGTATGAGTTTAAAAGCTAGCCCAGAAAAACAAGGAATATATTAACAACCGTACACTAGTGTCTGATTCAATTTATGGCAACTCAGCTACGAACAGCTTTACATGAATCTGAGGAATTAATATATGTAAGGTAGACTGTTACTTGGATCTGAAATAATTTGTGGTTTTATGAGCAAAAATCACATATACAACCATCATGCAATTAAAAGTTTTGTTGTTATGGCAAAGGTACTTAACGTGCTATACAATCTATATGTAATTGGAGTTCATTCTGCCATCCCTAAGCTGGAATAAGGATGTGATATATGTGCTCTAGGATGTGGTCTGGAATTTCTCACCTGTGATTACACAGCATTTCTCTACTTAAATTGGATTTTTCTGGCAGAGAATAACTGCATTCAAGAAGACAGCTTGAGTATGAACATTCTAGGCAGTTCAGATCATCTTTATCATGTCTGAAAACAGCAATAAGTCTTCACCCTGTCCCATACATCCTGAGAAAATAATTGGCATGCTCATTACCTTTTCTTCATGCCAAGAGCTGAGTGAAATTTACCCTTGTGTACTATATGAAAAGGATGGATGTACAGCTTTTCTTGACTTTGTTGTGTCTTTGCAGAAGTATTTATTATGCTGTTTCTTTGCAATTTTTCCCTGGTAGCTTTTAAAATAAAAAAAGCTGACAAAGTTTTCTGTTTTCCAAAGAGAAGCTTTTGCTTAAGTTTTGCCTACTTTGAGTTAAAATTGCCAGTGAAACACCTGTTATATGAAGTGGCTCACAATCAAAATATAGAAAATTAAGGAATCTAAACAAATCACCTGTTAATCATATTTTGTATTTGTGTTAGCTCTAATTTCTAACACTTCTTTGCTGCCACTCATGACATTCTTATTTCTAGCCTTAAAAAATTGTTTCCATATCCTCCACAATACCTTTTATTTTATAATGACAAAGAAAGAATAATGCCTATACTAGACAATTTCTTAACTGTTTAGGTTTTAGGAAAATGAGAGTAAGGGTAGGTACTTTCTTTCTTTCATTAGTGGTCATTCTTAGCTACACTAAATATGAGAGTTTATTTATTTATTTTTTAAATTTAAGTATTAAATAAGTATTTTAATAAGTATTAAAAAAAAAACCCAAACTGTAAAAATACTCTATTGGTTACTACCATTCTGATTTTAAGAGAATCTAGATATTTAACTATACAGATAACATGTATTATTGAATCATAATAACTAAAATTGGAGATTTTGATGCTTATTAAAATAAATGAGAGATTAAAAAAAAGCGTGCACCTAAGAGGGATATAGTTTGAAAGGCATATGACTCAGTTTGTGACACCTAAAAATAAGTGACAGGTATACTTGGAATTTCTTTGGCAGTAGTTATCTTTGTATGAGGTGATAACTGTAAGCTCTTCAATGCAGCTGTGCAACGGACTTCAAGAATGGACCCAAGAAGGGCAGAAGCAACTTTGCAAAAAAAAAGCTATCCATCAAATCAGCTTTGAAGGAAAACCTGAAGACCTGACTTTTCATTGGAGTGTAAAAGTTAGATTTTCCCTTGGGGGTGAAACAAAAAGTGAGAAAATTCTCTGAAATTAGAATTTTTTCATAGACAAAGTTAAAAAAAAAAAAAAGAAGAAAGGAGAAATCCTGGTGGTATCATTGGACATAAGTGAAAATAAGTACTTTATGTGTCACTTTCTTTCACCGCATTTCAACAAGTCAAGTATGTAGTAAGTTTGTGACCAGTGTGGGGACAAATGAAACAGTTGCTGTTAGTACAATGGAATTTTTTTCCCTCTTTAGGACCCTTAAGGACATGAAGTTTTCAAACGATTCTGTCTTATTTCATCAGACTGATTGAATGCGTGTTCCTCAAATGGACCATCCCGTTGCATAAATGGTTATATGCAGGAGGTTATATGCCTTTTATAACACAGTGAAACATGTGAAGGGTGCAGAGGGCACAACCTAGTCCTGCTCTCATCTGCATCTAAGTCACACAGTGGCCATAAAAAGAAGGTATCACAGGTACTGAGAATTATCTCCTTACAGTTTGTTAAGGTACAGTATTGTGACACACTATTTTCTCTCCCTTACTAAGGTTATCAAGGGCAAAGACAAGGAGGCAGAGCTACCCATTCCTTACTGCCTGGCCTTTGAATACAACACAGCGGTTAGTGGGTTTTTGAGGATTTGTGGTGTGGGGTTTTTTTTTGGTTTAACATGCTCTTAAATTTACTGAATAAGCAAATCTGTTCACTTTATCATCTATACTGTACTACCTTTTTCTCCATTATAATAAAAAATTATATTTTGAAAGCATATTATAAGGAAATAAGCAATTTAAATAGAACTGCTTCTTGCACTGTAATTTCTGTAAATTATATGTATACAAGAAGCCTGTGCTATGAGCAGTAGACAGGCTTACTAAAAACATTCCCATCACTGTGACTATAGTAAAGAGATGATGTACATAAACCAAGAGAGAAAATGCTGGCTGTGATCAGTGTCTGAAAACCGTATGGAAGGCTCTGGTCCTGGTCCCTAATGGATGCTCCCTTTGACTTCAATAAGGCTGCGGGGTGATGCAGCCCACACTCTCTGCATGCCATTTATTAGCTTGCTTTGTGCCCTCAGAGTATGAGCCTTCTATCCATCCTACTCTTTCTTTTGCATAAGCGGCTGAGCTGTGTGACTTCATTGCTGTCCTCAAGGCAGCCTACATTAGCTTACAGCTTCTGTACTGTTCGTGTTCTGAAGTGAATGAATTCTCTGCCGTTCTGTGGTTTGATAACACAACGATGATTATATTAAGAGAGAATTCACATCTGAATTGTGTAAGTTAGTCAGTACTGACCGCTATATCTCTTTATGGCATGTTTGTCCTCTTCTTCCCCTTTTCCTTCAGTGGAAATTTAATTTAAATACAGATAGTTGTTGTTCTTTGAAAATAAAATACTGAGCATTCAACAATTTCCTTAGTAATTTTCTGTTTCTTCATCCTCATCTGACAATTCTGTAAATGGTAGTTTCTCTGGAGATCTGAATTTTATCATTCTTAATGAACAAACAAGCCCAGAAAATACCAAAGCAAGCCATTTTTTCTTTTGATGTATAAAACCAGGTTAACCTCTCATTGCAGCGCAGTATTGTTATTTTTGCATTAGCATGTGTCCTTCTATTTCTTTGCCTCCTTCTTTCTCCCCGCTCCGGAGAAAGCCATGCCACACTGATATTTATCCTTGGTTTCTGTAATTTTGAGATAGTGCAGGCTTAGCTGAGAACATACTGCTGTTGGTGGGGCAGACAGACATTTTGGCTGGTCTGTCCCTTAGACCTTTCATTAATTTCACACTGCCTTTGGAAGAGCATCCCTAATTAGCTGTAACTCTCTGATAAACACACTTAAATCTCTGCATCATCCTGAAGAGCGCTCCTTGGTAACCTTCCCTTGCAAGCGGGTTGGTTTGTCTGCTGAGACCAGCTTAAAGCAGTCAAGTGTGTTTCTTCCACTTTCATTTGAGAAGCAGTTTGCAGCAGTTCTCCCCAGTGTAGGCTCGACTGCAGCTAACCCCCTCTTTGTTGCTGTTAGACTAGAAAATTGCTATATCCTGGAAAATGCTCAATCTTGTTTTTTGTTAGTGCAGGATGAGGGGTGGAAGTATGCTGTCAGCTGATGATTTATAAAATCCAACCAGCTCAGCCAATGCTCATAAAAAAGCACAAAAGCATAAAAGGAGCTCACATTATCCCAGGTGATATCCCAGAGACAGGTAGGGAGCAAAATGCTTTTAGACCCCTGAAGCTTTTCCAGACATAGAAAATAACTTTTTCTGACTTCATGAGATCTGTGTTTGCTTGATAACTGTCATACAGAACTCTTCTAATCCTTCACATATAGGAAAATGCATCAGCATCTAGACACTTACCTGTTTGATCCTGTTTACGAAATACTTAACAATATCGTGATGCCCATGTATAGCTGTGTTTTTAAACTTTGCCTGTTTACCTAGCCGTGCCTTCAGTGCAGTAAAGTTCTTTGTTCCAGCAATTCTTGATTTCAGCTTGGGTAGGTTAACATTAGGTTATTCTTGCTTTAAATGAGGGAAGAACACTCAGGATTATCGTAGCTTGCTTGTGGCATGCTAAAATGTTCATTTTTAATTTTAAATTAATTAGAGAAGGTCTTCTGTTCGTTTGTTCATTTGTTTGGGTTTTTTTTTTTTTTTAGTTAGAAAACTCCGTGTTAAGAAATGTAGAAATGGCCATTTGCCAAAATCTTATCTAAATTATAAATAAAAATAATGAGAATGAGTATGCCATGTCACCCAAAAATGTGGGATTTTATTTTATAATTACTTATTTTAAGTGCCCACGTTGATACGCCTGATTAGTATAAAGTGCAACTTTTTGTGGTATTAGTTTTGGTTCTCAGTCTAGTCAAGTTTTACCTGGCTTCCTATTGCTCTCTCTGTCATGATTTTGAACTGAGTTTAAAACTGACTGACATCAATAGAGACTGGCTAAGTTCCTAAGTCTCATTTCTTGGAGCAATAAGGTTGAGAGGGCGGAAGAAGCAGAGGCAAATGTTATCTCTTTCCTACTCCTTGGAGATCTCACTACCAAAGATCTCCCACACCTAATACGTAATGAAGTATCCGTTAATGTCCATATAGCTGCTCTGGCATTTAGCACTCTTGATTTTATGTTCTCTGTTTTTGAAACCTGATGAAGTGTGATGTTCCCTAACCTTGCAAAAACATTCATAGGTGGGATGTCAATGTTTCCCAAGTACTCAGCTTTTTTTATTGTAAACCTGACTTTCCTATCCAACAGCCCAGGTCACTGCCTTGAATCCATGGCACAGTAACTTTTTCCTTGGAAAATTATGGATACTAGCGGTTGACATATTAAAAACTTTTAGTAGCAATCACTGTGTCCTCATTAACTGGTTCTTTTAAATAATGTTCATCATTAAAAATACAAGCATTTGATTACTGAATTATTGATGCTGAAAAAATTTTTAGCCAAGGCAATTTCTCTTTGCCACTAAATATTATCTGGTGTTGGTATACTAAAGAATATTTCTTTTCCTAGTTTACTTCTTTAACCTCTAGCTTTCTGATTTTTTTTCTCTTTTCCATACATAATCTCCTTTTTTCTTTCTTTCTCAATTGAAAATTGGTGATTTTGACCAGCAGCACAGCAATGACATTCTGTAGCAATGACTGATTTTATTTCATTTGAGGTGTGTTAGAAGGCCATGATTTAAAAGGTTTATAACCTTACAGAACAATAGGAAGATGGACGTCCTTTATATTATAGCTAACATCACTGAATTTCCAGTGTGGTATGCAGATTTGATAAAGATCTAAAAAGCAAATATGTTTATTTCAGTTTGGTATGTAACTAAAAAGAAAAAGAAAATCATACTTTGTAGGGATGGATCCTAAATTTTCAGTATTAGTAAAATTTATTGTATTCGAAAATATTTTTTTCTTTGTCCTCCCCAGGAAGCTAAAAAAATAAGCTTACTGTCAGGGGTTGCTTTGCTTCACTGCTCTGAGAAACAGATCAACTATTTTAGGGAAACAGAATGGCTACTTAAATGCCTGCCAGATTCCCTCGACAATTGTCTTAAATTCTCATAATCTGTGTTTAAATTATGGTTTAATAGACTTTACCCATAGCCAGTTCCACATTAAAAATGTATTTGTTATTTAATTTATTACATTTATTGAAAAAAGGAAGCTAATGATAAAGCTTTCCTAACTTGTCACCATGGAAAATTGTAAAATACAGAAAAAAGAAAAAAAAAAAAAGGAAAGGGTTCTTGTTTGCTTGGTTTGGATTTTCTTCTGTTTTGTTTACTAAAATGGAAGTC
>NW_010247361.1:15503-18847 GCF_000690775.1 Eurypyga helias | reverse complement strand
TGTGAAGTGTCTGAATATACAACAGATTAGCATTTAAACGATGTTTTGCCAGTCAGTTGTGATTGTAACAAGGCTGACATCAATAAGTTTCAGATTTGACAGGATTTCCAATAAATGGTGAAATAGGCAAATAAAAGTTTGTGGAGGAATTTACTGGAATAAATGCAAGAACGTTGTAATTCTTGACTTTTGCTCTTTGAATTATATTAGTACCAAACACAAAACTCTCTTTCTGCCCCCAGGTTAGGGACCCTTAAGAATGTGGGCATGCAAAAATGTCTCAGGTTCTTGCTAGGATTTTAATACCAAACCTTAGTTGCAAAAGAAATCCACCCTTTGTTACATAAGCAAAAAGTCTTGAAATCTGCTGGCAAAAAAAATAAGGGTTTATGGGAAATTAATTCAAATGGCTTACCTATTTTCATAGTATCACAGAATCATAAAATGGTTTGGTTTCTTTTATATGTTGAAAATAAGATGCAATATTGTTTTGATTGTCTTCACAGATCTGGAAAGATCTTTCATCTGTAATAAAATTTCCTGTCTTACATAAACAGCCTCAAAGCACCATTCACATGAGTTATAATCACTGAATTCTGAACATCTGAGCTTTTTTGTGTTCATTCACATTATAGATCTGTCAGTTTATTTAGTACGGATGTTGATATATGTAAATACATGTCATATCTCTAGTTACATAGTAATATTGATAAAAATGGGTCTTACAGAAAAAGTTAAGGTTATGGAAGTACTTTTAAATTGCAGGATGAATTGATGAGATCACATGACCTAAGAGTATTCACATAGGATATGTAAGAATTGCTATTTTATATCAATGAAAATATTTTCAAGGTATATAATTACAGGAGGGGACCTGTCCCTCCTGTAATTGTCACAGTATTTCTCCATTGATTTTATGCATGGTAGATTTGCAGAGGAAGAGACTTATTTTTATTTCTACAGCACTTTTACTAGAATTTTGCGGAGTCTCTAGCCCCAATTCATCTGTAGTAAGTATTGTTTTTATTTCCTAAATTCTACTTTTCTCTGAATGAGTTAAGGGAATTTAGGTGTTAAGGGAATTAATGTGAATATATTTAAAGCTCAATTGATCCTTGTGATTTTATTTTTTTTTTTATTTCCAGTTAAATACTGAGTAAATCACAAAAGTTTAGAGAAAGTTCACACAGCAATTTTGTCTGACATTCAAATTATTTGCACTAACCCAGAGGCCAGGCACCAAGTAATGGTATTTGTTTTTAAATTTTTCTTGGGTCTTTACGAAGCAGCTTTTCCAAGCTCCCTATTATAGCCATTGATTGGTGCTGCGACCAAAGGCTGCCTTGCCAATGGACATGTACTTGGTGGGAAAGGCATTGCACCAAGCTCACCTGAGATCCTCTGGTTGAGGAAGATGGGGGTACTGAAGGGATCAGAGCAAGGACAACATATTCCTGTGCGCTCTGTCACGCAGCACCTGGTCATTTGGTGAGGTGTTCTTATGTGTCACCACCGGTTCTAGCATTTTGCAACCAGCTGCTGTGGTTAGCTGTCAGATGTGAAGCCCTGCAAGGTTCTCCATGCATCTTCAAGAGGCAGTTAATTATGCCTCCTCCTTTGTACGGCACTAATGGATGTACTTTATCAGAAAGTCAGATAGTGCTTCTTCCACCACCTACAGCCATTTTGACGGTTTCAAATGCCCTATTGATTTTCATGGGGTTTTTTTTGGAACGTACAAAAGAAGAAAAAGGTACTGATAAGGTTATAGGATAACAGATGCTGTCCTTCTCTCTCTGTATTATTAGTGGAAAATGACAACAAACTTTTCCCATCTTACACAGTAATTTATTTTTGTCTGCTACACTCAGAGTACTTCTTTTGGGCTCAAGTCATGCTTGGTTTACCTGATTGGAACAAGAACCTTAGTAGCTCCTGAATACTGGAGTCAGTTCTCCTCAGACTGCAAGAAAAGTGTAAAGTAGCGCCAATGAAATCTTATGATTTTGATATCTAGGAACTGGTACCTGATAAAGTCACTTCATCCTCTCTTTTTACCTTATCACATGTTTACATGATACAAATGAAGGGAATAAATGAGTACAGAGGAGTTGTGATAGCATGGACTATATGTGAGCCTCCTTTCCCTCTTTCCTGTTGGTAGTGTGAGACTGTTCTGCACTGACAGCCAATAGAGTGCTTAAAATCTTGGGGGAGAGAAGAAGCTGAGTGCTATAGGTTCCTAATTGTGCCTTTTTTTTTTTTTTTTTTCCCCACACACCCCCCACCCTGCCCCCCGGAGAGTATACACACACTTACCATAATCTGTCTGTGAGATTATGTCCTCTGCCGAATGCAATTAAGATGGCAGTGAATAAGAGTTAGAAAATAGTCTTTAAATTACCCTTAGTGCTGACCGCTGTGTTCTGTATTGTAGAAAGCAAACTAACCACCAGGTGTTTGACCGTAACTGAACCCATCTGCCTTCCTCATTGTTCTTGTACAATGGAAAAATCATTTTATTATTATGAAGACAAAAATATGAAGTCTAGAAATCTTCTTGACCAGAACGACATTCACACAGCAGACTGTAGTAGTTAAGAGGAAGAAATGCTAAATAGGACCTTCACAGTAGGAAATATTTCTCTTACCATTTTGCCTGACGTGTAAGATTTGGTACTTCGATATGGAACTGGCACATTTATGAGATTCCTTCACGCCACAGCTGCCAACTTTGGCTGTCTGATTGTTGACAGATTGCATAGAGACCTGGGGTTTTAATCCATTTGCAGCACCTGCCATTGATTTATTGCTGGTCATTTTACTGATACGATCTCCTTCTTTCAGCACAACTGACCTTTTCTAGTTTTACTGGTCATTCCTTTATGTATTGGTCCTTTTCCAGAAGGCAATTTTTCACTTTTCATTGTTGTATTTTGTAACAGCAACTTGCTGTGGAGAAACAGAATTATTTTGTATGGTCTATCCAGAAGATTTCCATACTGAGAGTTAACACTCTTAGTGGCACTCATTTATATGAGAAACCACAAATAAAAGTCATAGATGAAAGAGAAAGATGAAGAGCCAGGTTTTAATCTGGGTTCAGATCTAAAAGTCCTGAGTCCTGTATGTCCTGACTTTGAATTTGTAACCACACCATTCAAGTTCATTGCCCTTCACAGCTAACTTTCACTAGAAACCTCTTTAATTTCGGTGTCTGTGCTTAAAATGTGGCTACTCCAAAACGTGATTACAGAAGAGAGACTTTATTATTCAAGGAACATGTCCTTTTGTGTATTCAGTGACCTCTCTGTTGACATCAGTTATAAAAGTAAGATATGCTG
>NW_010247361.1:0-15470 GCF_000690775.1 Eurypyga helias | reverse complement strand
GTCAGGAGAAAATAAGTTGGATTCTAGCTCATCTTGTACAGCTGCTTGTAGGTTTCCATCAGTTACGCCTACGCTCTCAAGACAAAGGTGTTTTTTGTATGACAAAGCAGTTGCTTGCACACATTCAGGGTACCGCTGGGACCTTAAGCTATCCTGCAGCCAGGTGATGTGAGCAGCCAGAAAGGAGACCTGGTGAGAAGGGAAAATACATGAATGGAAGAAAAAGTCTGCTGAAATACTGACAGAAAAAATGACAGAGAAAATACCTGCCAGCTTGGGTACTATTGGCTAGGGAACCAGGCCTGTGAAGCATCCTTGGGATGCAGCTGTCATTTCGGCTGTCAAGTTCAGCTGAGCACCTGGAAACTGGACCCCTCCTGAGACACCACTGGTAAGCACAAAACCAAAGAACCATAATGGATACTTATCACCTGACAAGGTGGAAACGTCCTGACAAAGTAAGAATCGATAGCTGCCATTGGCTGCTCTAGCTGCAAGAACAGGAAAACAGATTGGGAAACTAAAAACTGGTTTGAGTGGACAGAAAACAGGTGCAATTAACAACCTCTGTTGGGTGCTTTAAAAGGTGATGTCCAACCCTCTCGTATCTCTCTATGACATAAAAATTACTTAATTTTTATCCAAAATGGAGCTTCTCCTTCTGAGATCTTCCCATTGTCCATTTCCTTCTCCTAAACAGGCTGAGTTTACTGTGCTTGGTACCATATATATACATATAAGTAATTTGTCATATCTGCCATTGCATTATTGATAAATTAACTTCACTGATGACAAATTTGTAATAGCCTGTACTGTTATATGTATACCTGTTTCTGCTGTTACTGAGTGCTGCTACTATTGCATGTCGCTATATTATTGATTGATGATAATAACTTTTAATAGCTTGTTATATATATTTACTTTATTAATTACAGGTATACTGGCTAATGGTGATTTTGGTGGTACCTGTGGTAATCTGATATAAAGTAGAGAAATTTACAAGGTGAAGGCTGAGTTTTTCTGTCCATTATGAAATTCTAGGAACCCACTGTTGCACTCTCTGTACACCCGGTGGGCCAGGTGACCCTTTAGGTCATGAAAGGAGGCAGCCTGCTTTATGTAGGACAGTGTTGCTCATGCCAGGAAGGACTCAGTTTAGCAGGTTGAGTTTATAGACCTGTTAGGAAGAAAAGTATTTATGAATTTATAATATTGCATATTTGTCATGGAAATTAAAATGGATGAGAATGTAGATGTAGAAGTCCTCAATGTAATTTCTGGAGCTGTCTCAGACCATAGGCTGATTTACTAGGAATTCAGTTAGGGGTGTATTCTCATTTTGCTGTATATACTGGAAACCTCCAAAAAATTGTTTGGATTTTGCCACGGAGGCAAGGAAAACAGCAGTTTCTTTTATGCAGGAGAAGAAAGTTCCTGTTAAGGTTTCAGCCTCTTCTCCTTTGCTTTCTATCATTATAGTATTTGACAATAAAAACAATTCAGTTAAATGAAGACCTTTGCCATAATATCTAAATTTATCTGTAATCCTGAACCAGCATGAGAACTCATAACTTACTAATCATAATGTTGCAAATTTTAGGCAGGATTTTATTTCAGTGTCTCAACAAAACATGCTAGATAGAATGATATAGAATGTTAAAAGTAACACTAGACTTGCAAGTAAAATAATGGGTAAGCTCACATGTGACCTTCTGGAAAACATCTCCATTTCATGTTAATGTTTAATGCATTCTATTTTAGGAGGAGCAATATTTTAATTCAGTATTTTGTATATGGTAATTTAATTGGTAATGCAATATTATAAGGTGACTTGCAGGAAATAGTTAAATTGAACTAACAGGTAATCAGACAGTATATAGAAACATTAGTTTTCTTCATAGAATTTTTGCTAAAATTCTAAAGGATCTAGTGTGATAATGAGTTTCAGTGAAATAAACTTAATAAATGAATGTTTAAAATATAGACATATTTGAAAAAATTAAGACCCTTGTGAACTCTGTCACTAATATGTGCTGGGATATTTCTTAGTATATTATTTTTCAGCACTTCAGTAATCAAAATCTTCTAAAAATTAAATTGGCTCAGGTTAGGCCTATAGGATGTCATGTATTAAAAGGAGTGTCTAGAAATTAATTTTAAAAATAATTTAATGTGTTTCTGAGATACTAACAGAACATCCTGCAACAAAGAGCCATCTGTGCCATATTGACTCAAGCTGAAATTTAATGTGTGTCACGTACAAGCAAATATAAACAATAACTCAAATTCAGCAGTAGTCAATTAAGCTTTCAGTGTTTTGGCTAATGTCTACTTCCCAGCAGAGACATAAATTATTTTTACCATGGAGCTACCCTGCATTGTACACCCATATGGTTGTATGTTGCTTTTTATGCCCCTGTTACCCACAAACAAAATATGTTAGAATGTTAAACCAGAAAAGTCCTTGGAGTTCAAGTGATTCAAGGTGAAAATACTCGTCTTGATTGGTGACTGTCACATTTTCTATTTATGCTCTCTGCTATAGGCTGAGGGGAGCATCTTATATTTTTAGGACACTTACATTGTAGAACTCAGATACTTCAAAACTCTTCAGCATGTGTAAGTCTTATATAAGTCCAATACAGATTAATTTTAATAAGATAGGCTAATTAAATGTAAATAATGTGCATTTGGAACTGACATCTCTCTGTACATGGAAATGGAACTGAAAACAACATGGGTGGTTAGCTTCTCTAAGAGAGATTAATTTCTCTGACCACTGCAAGTCGTGTTCACTTCTTTTTCTGCTGATGAACTCTAACATTATATGTTTCTTTGTTTAATTTACTGCCCTTTCCTTTGAAAGTTTGTTGGCTGTATTATTGCATCCCCTTGTGAACAAAGTCTGTGTCACCCAAGCAGATAATTCTGGATGTGAACAAAAGGACTTTTGTCAGCCCTTGACTTTGGATTTCCTTCTGATGGCTTTCAACATCTAAAAGATTTCATACAAAGGTCTTACCCATTATTTTAGTCTTAATATCTGACTCACAACGTTTTTGTACTGAGCGTAGGTTTTGATTTTCCTAAAAGATTAAGATCCTGTAGATGATATAAATCTACAAACCTGTACTGCTCTTTGCACATATATTCTTTTTGCTTATACACATTATGAAAAATTTTCATACCATGTTTTCCACTTGTTCAAAGACCCCAAAATGCCATTAATATAAAATTTCTTCTTTAATCTAAAATATAATCTAAATTTAAAAATAAACTGCAGATAGGAGAAGAAATCTGATGAAAATATGAAAAAAATTGCACTTTGGTCTTGACTATTTGAAATCACGGTATTTGAATAAAACATTTTGGTTTTTTTTAAGTTTAGTCATCCTCTATTTGAAAATCATTGATACTTAATGAGCATTCAGACTGATATAAAATCAAACTGTATAAATGTTATAAGATGTACTTTCTGTGTCACAACAAATTTGTGTGGTTACTTGTGTGGTGCATATTCAGGGGTATTTGTGTTTGGGTTACGTGTTCAAAGGCAAACATCTGGAAAAAGGTTTAGGGCTTTTAAATACAGTATGGATTGGAAGAGGTAGAGACACCTTCCAGTGCTAAACAGAAGGAGATTTTCTGTACACTGTTAGTAAATCTCCACACTGTTCTCAGTGTTATCCACCACATTACTGGAAAAGAACATCTCAGATTCATTCAGCACGACTCTGTGACTAATCAGATTCTGAAATAGAAGTAATCTATTACTATTCCGGCTTCTGCTGCTAGAGTTTTTCCTCGTGGTGTTGATAATGCACCAATAATTTTTACCATTTATTTTATGAAAATGACGTTTCAGGGTGGTTGATATGTTGTGGGAATTCAGGTCAAATTTCCAAAGTATTCTGAATGCAAGAAGATGACAAAACATGTTGAACTATAGAGACAAGTTAAAGGAATTTCAAAAATATTTTATGATGTTTGCAATAAAATTCCTTTACTGTCTCCAAGAAAAGGTCCAAGATGGTGAATCCACAGTAGACGTAAGACTCAACATCTGTAGCTGATGCAAGAGCTAAGGCAAAGTGCCGAAGTATTTATTCATCTCATTTATAGGGCCTTGCTCTCACTCTTTGCTGTGCTGCAGAGCCCTGCAATCTAACACAGAGCTCTAGGACAAAACCAAAGAAAAATCACCTTCTGTAGAGTTCAGCATTTGTTTTCCTTTGATGATCTCCAGTCTCTTGTCTCTCATTGAATCTCAGCATCCTAAGTCTCTTTTGGTGATGGAACTTCTACGTCCAGTGGACATACAAATATTGCTTTGAAAATGTTAATCTATTAGAGCAATTGATTGCAATAGGTTGACTTGTAGTAGAGATCAACAAGATGTTGGTAAAATACAATATTTGTATGCAGGTTAAGGCATTGGCAGGAAAGCCAACAGAAAACACAAGGTTGATTTTGTATGTGCAAACCTAATAAAGGAGAGAGAGATCTTGCAGGCATAACTTCGTAGTCACCTGAAATGGTTTTACCCTGTGAAAATATTTGTTTAGGCAAGGTGTGTGGACTGAAGATACCGTGAAGTAACTAGAGAAAGGTTCTGTAAGATGTCCAAAGGTCTTACTTTGTAAGCATCTATTACATTCAGCAAGTTTATATGGCATGAAGGCAGCATGAATAGCTGTGAAATTTTCTTAACCTTTTAACATACGTTTTCTATATGAGTAATGATTTTAAACTTATTATATGTCTTTTCATCATGCATTTATGAATTAGACACTTAAGAAATCAGACCAGGTCTTGCATCCCATGGCTGATGTAGATTTAAGCTTTTAGTGTAACTGATGCTCAAGGTCTAAAGATAGTTCATCATTAATCAGACAATAAAACTCAATGTTGTATATTTTCTCATTCCTTCTTGTGTCAAGAGCAACGCAGAGCAATTCACTCCTAGATTTGCAGCCTGTGAAATGAAACATTTGTAAATCACAGGTATGTATTTGATCGTGTTTTGCGAAAAAAGAATTTAATTTTAGAAAATTGCCTTCAATTTGTATTGCATTTCTTGTAATGACCTCTGAAGGCCAGATCTTGGTGAACAGTGTTAAAGCAATAATTAATTTTCTGTCTTAGCATGTTTCGTGTTTTTCAGAACAATTTTGTTTTCTATGAGAACACAAAATGTGCTGTGAATATATTTGGTTTCCTTCCTCTTTAGCATTTCACCCACTAGCTCACATTTATGACTGTGTTTCTTATGGTATATCAGCAAAAGCTGAGTTTCAAGTGTGAAGTTTTGTTTCCTGAAACTTTTGTAGAACTTTAAGATGTCATAGCAGATATCTTAAAGGAACAAGAAAATAAGTAAGTTTTGCTTATTTTACATTTCCAGGTGCATCATTCTTGACCATATTTGCTAACTTTACTGACTTCATACATAGAGATGTTATGGACCATAAACCCCTATTTTTCAGAAACATGCAAGATACTGTTATAACTGGAAATGGATTTGAGCATTGTCAGGCTGTTAAAGAATTACAGGACCTTGATAGTTTGACATGGCTGACCTAATAACAGAGAAAGGAGGAAATACTTATGCAGCTCATTTAAGACTTCCTTTTTAATTTGTTCTAATTAAAGATTTAAGCAGTTGATGGAAAAAAGTCATTACTAAAGAATTTTCATCCATTTAAAATTAAAATGTTGTTGAAATGGAAACAGGAAAATGAAGATGTGATGGCTAATATCTTTGAGAAAACTACAAAAACTGGGCAAAAAAGTAGGTACTAACTAAATCATATAGAATATACATGTAAGTACTTATATCTATACATCTCTCTATATTTTATTTACCTAGAAAAGATAATTCTAGTACTTTAAAAATTATTTTTATTTTCAAATATTCTTTTTTGTTCCCCTAGTCTTTGCTTTTAATTTTTCCTTTTGGGTTTATTTTACCACCTAAGTCAGAATAACACCTATCTTTGCAGAAATACATATACTTTTACACTTTTGGTTGACCAAAACAACAAAAAACAAAGCAAAAAACCACCCCAACTCAGAATACACATTCACTCTTTAAATGCACAATCTGAGACTGAAAATTCGTGTTCTCTTACATTGAATGGGGTTGTGAAGGAATGTGGTGCAAACTAAAAGAATATGAGAGGCTGAAGTATATTGTCACCTCAGGGAGAAGAAAAGTGGAAGGGGTTTTTAGCTTTGAGAGGCCGAAGTGTCTGGACACCAAGTTATATAATTTAAAAAAATAACAAAAAGTGAAAGCCATATACTATAAATATCTTGATTTATGAAAGTAAATCATCTCAATTTTGATGCGTTTTTCTAAGTTGCTTAGATTTACTTTTCAGCTTTACTTCCTCAGACCTCTGGAATTTGATGTTTTTTGTGCAGCTACGTGAGTGGGCTCACATATCAAGGCTTTGTTTCAACAACTCTAGCTTTGCTTGAAAACAGAACATGGTGAAAAAAGGCTCATGAAGATATTAGTTGGAAGTTTAGAATCGTGTTTTGAACTTTAGATTATATGCATGATTAAGACATCCTCATTATATTTTGCTGTTGGTGGAAAGAAGAATAGCTGCTTTCCTGGCCCAGTGTGCCAGCCTGAAAATGTCTAGCATGGTCCCAGTGCTACAACAATAAGATAACCAATTTCATATTCTAAGAACAACCAAGGCTTATCATAGGCAAGGATATATGTAATCAAAATAGTCTTTGGTTAAACATTAAAGAAAGACATGAATAACAAATATAGAAGATGGAGACAGGAGATGTCGTCATGGAAGATTGGGTTCACAGAACTCAGTTTTTGGTAAATGTAAACACTGTAAAAACTTCGTTATAAAGATAGGTATGTTACTATGGTGACAACTGCATGATTCAAAATTGCATATGTTCTGTTACTTGAATAATCCCTGCAGTGAGTAAGCAGGATGTATGCATTTACCATCACTTCCAAAACCAGCCTCTGCAAGAGATGAGATTTTGCATACTAATCAATATTAAAGAACTTCCTGATGATGAATAGGTAATTTTAAAATAATTACTTTGAATTGATTTATTTTTTTAATTCTGTAATTTTTTAGTTTTACAGTAGTTGAAGATTAATACTTTTTTTTTTTTTTTCCCTGATGAATATTTTCATCATTCCACATTCCACTACCATGGACATCTTACCAGCCACAAATACATTTTGGCTAAGTATGCCTAGTGCTGCTAAAATTTGTTACATTATTTACCAGAGCAGGAAAATCTGCTTCAGAAAAAGAAAAAATCCTCTCACATCAGTGTTCAAATGCCCATATACAGTTAAAGGCCTTATAGACTATCAGTCAATTTAACTGTAACATTTTAATTTAAAAATTGCAAAAGAAACTGGTAGCCATCTGTCTTTTAATTTTTTTACCCTGTAGCTTTTTAATTTTCTTATAATAATGTTATCTTCCGGTGTTAAATTTGATAAAATGACACTATGATTAATACTTATTTCTGGGATAGTAATTATTCCATTAAAAACAGGTAATACATTGCTCTGCATTCCCAGGAAAATGCAAGAGCCTTGTTGTCTTCTGCCAAATCCTTATACAGTACCAATGTAGTCAATTTACCTTCAGGTCTGAGCTGTATAGGGTGAGAACTGATTATAATAATCCAATAGATATTCCAGGGTATAAAAATATACTAGAATGTGTGGCAGCAGTTGATAACATTCTATTCAGTTTTTAACTTTAAAAGATGAATCATCTTTGAGGGGAGGAGACTCACAACAGGCTCTGCTTCCCTCAGGAGATATGGAGTGTGGAAAAAAGCATGTAATAACCGTTATTATCTAAAGATTCTATACTGAGTCATGCAAATAGCAGTTACTTACTGATTATCATGACAAGTAAAGATGTCATGATGTAAACCAACACTGGACTGTGGTAATATTTCAGTAATAACCATCCAGTTCTCCCCAAAGCAACTGAGAAACGTGTAAGATCCTCAATTTTCTTTTGCACTGAAGAGTATCAAACTATGCTTCAAAACATTGTTCCCCAACTTCAGTACACAAAATAGGCCTTCTCTAATGTGTTTTTTTATGTCCTTAGACCAAGACTGCCTACATTTAAGATTAGCTATTAACAGGTCAGGTGTTTATGATGCATCAGAATCTGATATGTTGTTTAGTAAACTGAACTGATGAAAGTGAGTGCTAATAGGATGAAATGAATTTGAAATATCCAAGAAAAGTCAGGAAATACGGTCTTTCTCTTCACATCTTTATATATACAGAACAGAAAGTAGGCATGTTGGGAATCTGACAGTCAACTCAATATAAATGGCATCATACACATGCACCACAGAAAGACAACATTAGCTGAAATATTTTCATGAAGCATGTGTTTATGTAATTTTGTTTATTTTTTTCTTCATCACTAGTCTTCTGTGTTTTGTATGTTCTCGGTTTCCATGACTAAAAGGCTACACTATCATATGGATCATTGCTGTGAAGGGTGTATCATTATTTCCCCTGCAATTTTCTTTTTGTCCATCTGCATAAGCTACAACATGTGGCTGTGGGGAAAAGAAAATGTTTGTATTAGTGAGAATATTTTAATAATTTCTGTGAGGATTACCTTGACCCCTAAGCCTGACATGGCATGGCTCAGAACTTCTGATGTAAAGATCATTAGCTAAAATGCAAACATACCTTAAGAATTTTCTGTCTAGGATTGAGTAAAGTAGGTATGAATATTCTTTCAAGGAGTTTCCAAAAGAAAGACATGACCTTAATAAATACTAATTTTTATACTAATATCAGAGAAGAGACTGAGAAAGATATTTGAATTTGTTTGGCACAGTATCAAGGTACCAGTATGTCTCAGTATGCTTCTTTTAGTGGCTTTATGATATAAACAGGCCTTATTGTATAAAATTAATATATGCTCTGTTCAGAAGACTTTCTTTTTTTCCACTAGTGATAGCCACAAAAAATTACATTGCTTTCTGCCTATTTTTACTACCTAACACTGGTAAATCAGCATATCTCCTGGATATGAAAAGAAAATTTTATAATATAGGAAGTATTTCTCCTGATTCTTAATATAACAACACAGTTAAGATCTGTGTTAAGCCAGTTTAAACTGAGAATCTTTAAGGTGATAAAATATATCATGTTAAACTGAGTGGCTATAAAACCTTTTGGAGTACTTGAATTAAAAATACGTATATTTTCCAGGCAGCAAGCCCTGAGGAAGGAAATGCGAAGGTTAAAAAGAATTAATGGGGATCATGAACAGATATTGATACAAATGCAAGGTGCACTAAAATAGTTCATTATTCTGGTGTCAGTCCAAGTGTTACATGCCAAGTAGGAACATAGGATATGTCACTGCACCTAGCCCTCTTCAGAGGCTTACACATGTTAGAAACCAGATGATTCATCCATCTTTTTGTTATTACATAATAATCCGTTGAACATTAAAAGCCATAATACACTGCTTAGAAAGACTCTACTAGTACACTCCTTGTAGAGGTCAGGTCACTTCAAATAGACCTGATGAACAGATGTGCTGTATAAAGCACCAAACAGAACTGTGACCTTTCAGGTCAGTTGGTAGAGTGAGAGGTGAGCGAAAAATAAATGGGTAAAGTGCAGGTTTATTGTTGGCCCATGGAACTGCTGCCTCTGAGCTGAGGAGTTGAAATTTATTGCTACTAAAGATATGATGAGTAGAAATCTTATCACAATGAGTGTTTAATTAATACACCGTAGAATATTTGGAAGAGGTAATACTACAAATAAAATTCTAGTGTTTTTGTGGAGAACAAAAAAATAAATATCTCTTAATAATCTGGAAGACTGAGCACTGGCACAGGTTGCCCAGACAAGGTGTGGAGTCTCCATCCCTGGAGTTAATTAAAAGCTGTCTGGGCATGGTTTTGGGCAACCTGCTCTAGGTGACCCCTCTTGAGCAGGCGAGTTGGACCACGTGTCCTCTAGAGGTCCTTTCCAACCTTAACCATTCTGTGACTTCCAGATGTCATTAAAAAAATCCTATAAATCACGAAGAGAAATTAATGAAAATACGGTTCCTTTTTATAAATCAAATGGACTTACAGTCCATTGTATTTATAGTGTCACCTCTATTCCTGAGTGGGCAGTTCACAATAATTTAATTTTGTCCAACCACAAAGATGCTGGTGGTTACTTTTGAAATGTTCTTCCTCAAGAATGTTGTTTCTGACACAGATGGTTCTATCTGGCCCCACAGTAGACCCACCACAGGACACAGCTGGGCACATCAGCCCAATGTGTGATGCCTTAGGGAAAATACATTTAAGAAACAGTGGTAAACACCACGGGAAAGGAACAGCAAGACCAGAGGAGAGGGAGGTGATCTGTGTCAGAGTAGGCACACCTGAAGGGACTGCTGCCTGCGGAGGACTCATGTTGGAGCAGAGGAAAGAGTAAGAAAGGAGGAGCAGCAGGAAAAAACAGTGAGAAACAGTGAGTGGCAGAGGAAACCGCTGTGTCCTTACCCCAGCCTCCTGCACTGCCCATCTCCTTGCCGAGGGGACTGACCACAACCCACGGTGATAATTGGGGGTGAGGAGACTAAGAATGGTGGAAGGTGCCTGGAGTGAAGCGGAACCTGGGAAATGTGTTAAATTAGGTGTTTAAATGTTTGTATCTTTTGGTTTTTAATACCCCATTCCAAAATTAAATGTTTTAATTTAAGTTAAATTCCTGATGACGCTGTTGTGCCTGTGACAGTAAAACCTGTGAGTTTTTTTGCTCCTGTTCTTCCTGTTTTCACCCTTCCTTAATTTCAGGGAGTGTGTAAAAGTCTGTGTGGGTGCTTGGCTGCTGGCTGGGGCCAGCCCACCACAATGTCATAGGTTGGCACTGAATTTGCAGCCTTTTTTTTTTTTGTCATGTGTTGTTGGTGGTTCAGTTTTTACGCAGATGTAAAATTAAACCGTTTAATAGAAGTTATTAAAAAAACCCACATGGAAAAGAAATGGAACCATTAATAAACCCTAGGATGGGGAGTCAGGATAAACTCTCCATATATTCTGAAAGATCAGGATACTGTGTTATGCTGATTTACAGAGGGAGAAACCCCCTTATTTTTATTGCTTGGAACGTCAGTCCATTGAGATCTGTTAAAGACAATGCTACATGAGTATTGGCTCAAGATGTCCAAAAACTTCAAATGACTGCAGTCTGGGGGAAATAATCTTGTCTTACCCTAGAAATCTTCAGCCATCCATTTTTTAAGAGAGGGGCTAGATGAATCTCTACTCTGATCCAGCATACTTATTCTAACTTCCTTATTTAGTCCTAGAAAACAGTAGAGTTAATTTACTGTAGTGTAGGCTTATCTTTACAGTAGTTGTATTCAGATAAAGTAGTAGTTACAGTAGTTGTATTCAGATAAAGAAAATAAGCATAAGTTAGATTAAAACTAACAGAATCAAAGAAGGAAAGTATGAAGTGTCAGGCAAATATCCCCCCCGTGTCTCCCTCTGCACCTTTTTCTCCCTCTGTTCTTAAGAATGTTCTAGAATGCACTAGAAAAATAATATGCAGTGGAATTCTTTGTTTCATTGCCCTCCTGAGATGAAGGAAACTATTTACGTCTCTAGTCTGTATCACAGGCTGTCTAGAGTCTCAGAGCTTGCACTTATGGAGGTCCTGGAGGTGCTGAGCCAACCCTTGGCAACGTCATAGAATCATAGAATCACAGAATGGTTAGGGTTGGAAGGGACCTTAAAGATCATCTAGTCATGGGGGAAAGGGACTGAGATTGGACATAGCATGTGGATCTCTTTCCTGTTCTCTCTCTCCCCCAGCCATTGGCAGTGACGCAGAGCTAAGCTGTAGTGGAGGGAGGGGAAGGGAGGTGCTGTTGAAGGGCTCCTTTGGGTACCAACACATCATCCAGAATACATGCTGAGATGTGCATTGCGCAACATTTGATTCTGAGAGACGACCATGCACCTTCCTACACACTGTAGCCATTGTGTAAATATTCCAGTAAAAAAGCAACTCAAATTCATAGGATATAGCAAAAATTAAAATGTGGTTTTGCTTCCATTAAATACCTAGAAAAATTCAGTTTAAAGTTCTATCTGAATCTTATGATTCAGAAGACACCCTTTATTGTAAAATCCTGTTGTCTTAAACTAATTTCTTCACGCTTGGTATCGATTTCACATAAATAAGGGTAACAAAATCAACGTGAGTGTGATTAAACAGAGTGTCTCAACTTCAGTGAGACATCATGTTTATTTTTTTTCTTAATGTTATTCTGTTTCCTGATTCACAGCACAGAAATATTTTCCTAACCATGAGCATGCCCTCTACCATTTGAGAAGTAAAAATACTGGATATAATTTTGTTTAATTTGCTGGTCAAGCAAAACTTCTAGACATTTATTGCATTCGACGTTGTCTCCAGCATTATGTTAGCTTCTGAACGCATCACAGTTGTCTACCCGTGGAAATGTGATTGGTACAAACTACAATACATTTTTGTCAGCTGGTATGTTGTCAGCAACACCACATGATACAAATATGAGCAGTAGGTATTTGACTCATCCTTAGCTGACTGCCTTGTTGACATGTTCTGCCAGACCTGGTTTATTTATTGTTCTTGAGAAATTATATAAATTCCTTGAAATAGATATTCATTCTCTTGTTTAAAAACGAGGAGTAATGTCTTTAAATAAGAGCAACAGTGTGTTTCCATGACTACAGTACTGTTATCACCTTATTGGGATTCTCAAATCTAAGAACTGATCATTGGTTTTAATAATACAGCATTATTGGGTCATTCTGTGACTGACATAAACCAGTGGTGTTGCAAGTGATCTTTAAGTCAAAATACAAACCGGCCAACTACTATTTATTCAATTATTTTTTTATTTTTAAAGGAAGACTATCAGAGAGGCTTTCTAGGGTGCTGTGTAATCTAGTAAGCTAAATCAGAGAAGCCCCCTGTTGTATTTATTGCTAAACATGTGCATGCTGTTGCACCCCTTGCAGAGGGAAGAGAGTGTGTAGTAAGGTGACAGCTTGCTGGAAGGAAGCAGAAATGTTGATCTCTTGAGTCTGAAACAGGTAAGGATGAGAGAGCACCTAGAGGAAAGTTTTAGTGGGTTCTTACTATTCCCATTACAGGTTTCCCTGGAATCCCTCCTCCCCAGAACTGAGGTCTGCCTGTCGCTGGTGCTCATCTGCCTGCAATGTGGGGTCTCCCTGCTCTGGGGAGCTACACTTGCAGCAGGACATTGATAAGTTGATGTGAAAATCTGAAGGATATAAAAAAAAGGAAAACTGTATTCAGTTTTCACAGTTACATAGCAACCTATATGCATAAGTCAACATTTTCAGTGATTTCAAGAGTACTGTATTGGGATTTTTCCCTTACTTTTTCTGTGATGAGTAGTCATCATCGGCAGGGTGACTGGTATTTTTTATAGTCTGTACAGAATTCAGTCATAGAATACGCACTGCTAATGACCCGCACAACATCTGCTCCATCTATTGCACTGTTTAAGTCTGGTTTTCCTTGTTTTCATCCCTTTGCTAAAGATCACCACACTACAGTTGCACAATTAACTGCGTGTAATGGTTAGTGAGGGCATGGTGGCCATACATGCTGAAGGTGGGCATATTGAAGTTGTACCTGCTAGTTGGCAAGAACTGGCTGGTCCAAAAGAGGCAAGTGTGAAGTTCTGCAACTAAGGAGAGCAAGGAACTGACCCCTGTGTAGAAGACAGCCTCCTATCCTGATACTGCCAAAGTGTGCATGTAGCAGACTTTGAATCTGCCTTCAGCAATTGTAGTGTTTTTTGCAGCTCATGAACTGCAACAATATTTTTCTAAATTGTATGGGAAATTCACTGTAGGATGTTTTCTATCGCCACCCACAGGTCTTAATGTCTCAGAAGTGAGATTAGCATGCTCCCTAGCTCTTTGCTGGGTGCTGTGAGCTCTGCCTGCTAGCCTCGCTCAGAAGAAACAATCTGTATTACTATGCCAATTTTTGGCTCACAGATATACAGAGATTGAGCAAAGGAAAGCTGCAGAGTGCTCTAGAACTTGCCAACCCACTACAATCCTGGCAGAATGTAGCTTTTATTGTTTTATTATAGTGAAGTTGTATCAGTTCCAAGTTACACATATGGAGAAACATGCCAACCAAACCTTTTATCAATTACATCAATGTACTTGTGTCAAGAAAATTGATTTCTCTGTAGTAAAGACATATGAGACGGAAAATTTTATTTCTTGTTTATGTAACATTGTTTTCAATTAGCAAGGTCCAGATGTTCATGCAGTTTAAAGGTGCCTTTCACATTTACTTGGGCTTCCTATTAGAAAACACCAGTGGATTATGTTCCAGAAACCCTTTTTTGCTTTTTTGAAATTGCGGTTGGATCAACTGGATTTGCTCCTGACTTTTCATCCTGAAAGACTTGTTTGTTCATGTGTATTTAGTATTATAATTAGTTCAGTATTATAATTTCTAATTGGAGGCACATGTAAAGTCCATATTGCATAATAAATTTATTGACTTGAAAGGAAGATTTTCTTATTTCTTCAGGACACGTTTCATAGGTCTTATCCTTCTGTGGCTGTCGTGTTTTTTTTTTTTTTTCCTAAGGGTAATTTTTTGGAAGTGTATTTTGCAGCATACTCTCAATTCAGAGTAGGTACACACTCTAAACCACAGATTTTCTATGCATGTTAATGTCTTTGACACTGGTCATTAATGAGCTTAGGTTACGTGGACAAAATCTTACTAATAAGCTAAGATGCAACAAACTTTCATAAAAAACTGTTAAGGACTCTTTAAGTAGAATCATAATGAAAATTATTCTTTTGGGGTGTGTAAGAACATATGTTATTTTTCAGAATTCTAAGTGCATTTTTGAAAATGTATATAATTTCTTTTTATTCCATGAGAGAGGCAGTTAATTTATGAAAGTAGTAAATTGGTTGTCTTTGAAATCACAACACATTTTCAAAAATGTTAAGGTGGATAGATTAAAATCTAATATATGGCCCTGTGAGCTTGTTTTCTTTACAGCTCATTTGCATTATGTCAGTTATGTCACTGGAAGTCTTCAGTGAAATGACAGCATTTTCACCTGGAACATTGCTGATTAGCACAAAGCTGCAATAATTGCTCTGGAGGTAGGGAAGACGTGAAATACAAAGCTAGAAGTTCCTTTACCAGATTTCTTTTGTGGTGGAAAGTACTAGCAGCATCTGACAATATTAAGATAAGAAACAGTTTATAACTAAGTATTGCACTGAAGAACCTCTGTGCTGGGAAAATGTTTTCTCTTAAAATTTTGTGTCAAGTGTGAGCGTGTACATGTGCACATGTGTATATGTATACGTAGACGAGAAGCTGGACATGAGCGGGCCGTGTG
>NW_010247360.1:30938-31236 GCF_000690775.1 Eurypyga helias | reverse complement strand
GTGACGAAGACCTGCAGCCTTCATCTCCACAACCGCCTGGAGAGACCACTAGCGCAAACTACGCAGGCGCAAGGAGGAGAAGTCCGGGGCGTGACCGATGCTAATGACTTCTGCTCTGGTGAGACCCCACCTGGAGTGCTGCATCCAGCTGTGGACCCCTCAACATCAGAAGGATATAGACCAGTTGGAGCGAGTCCAGAGGAGGTCACGAAGATGATCATAGGGCTGGACCACCTCTGCTATGGGGACAGGCTGAGAGAGTTGGGCTTGTTCTGCCTGGAGAAGAGAAGGCTCCCGG
>NW_010247360.1:9326-30636 GCF_000690775.1 Eurypyga helias | reverse complement strand
GATCTTTAAGGTCCCTTCCAACCCAGACCATTCTATGATTCTATGATTCTATGACTTCCCAGAACTGATTATAATAAGTTCACCCTATTCCCAAAAATCTTATGATTATGTATGTAAAACCAAAATATAAGCCTGTGACTAACACAAGCACGGCATGCACGTTAGGTGGAAAGATTTCCCGTGCATCCAGCGCTGCAATAAAGAATACCTGCTTAACAGTATGAAACTGTGCTGTTGAGTCAAAATTTCTTTGTTTCAGTGGGGCGCGGGTAGCAGCGCTGCGGGTCACCCTCCAAGCTGTGGCTGACGTGGGCTGAGCCTCAGCCACTGCTGCTGGGCGTCCCTGGCCAAAGCTGGTGAGGTCACAGCATCGCAGGGTCACTACGGTTGGGAGAGACCTGTAAGATCATCCAGCCCAACCCTCAACCCAACACCACCCTACCCACTAGACCGTGTCCTCAAGTGCCACCTCTACGCGCTCCTCGAACACCTCCGGGGATGGTGACTCCACTGCTTGTTGAGTCTGGGCAGCCTGTTACTGCTGCGGCCACAGCTTCAGGGAGTGACATCGCCATCTCAGCACTGAAGGGTCCTTCCCTGGCAGCGCTTCTGCGTTGGCGGGGCCACGGGAAGGGGTCTCGAGCGTTGCGTTGACATTGGAAGGAGCCTGGAGAAATGCCCGCTCCACACCTTCTGACCAAACTGCGCTTGGCCACTGGTTTATGAGACAGATGACATTGCTCACAGTGTTTAGCTTGTCTCTCCCCACGATATTACGTATTTGTCTGACTTTATACACCTGTAGGATAAGATTTACCAACTGTAGTAAGGACATACTGACTTCAACCAATCCCCAGTGTAATCAGCCGACTTCTGCCCTCCTGGCACTGCCTGAGCAATTAAGTATTCGTCAGAAGCCCTTTGAGGCTAAAACACAAGAGGATAAAGCCATCCGCTCTAGTGACTATCTACTTCTCTATTACACAGCATGCTCATTTTAGTGACAGGACAAGCAGGAGCTTGTCCTGCGACTCCCTCCGGCTGCGTTCAGGCACTGCTGATGCTGCTGCTTGTCTCCCCTCAGCCTGTGCGTCCTCCGGGCTGAGGAGCTGTGGAGTCATGGCGCGAGGGAGTTGGTGTCTTTCACCAGCGTGCTTTGAAGGAGCACAGCAGCCTGGCGAAGGTCTCTCCTTTTGCGTGAGCAGCAGCGCTGGAAGTTAAGGGTCACAACGCATCCATTGGTTACACTTTTTAATTCACTCTGTCTTTTGAACAAGTTCAAAGCTGGAACTGCGCTTTTGGATGCAGATCAGTTCTAGAATGGAGCAGGTTTAGGTTATTTGTCGTGACCCTCAGGAGCCTATGGGAGGAAGAAGGTCAGATGAAGGGAAACTAGAACAACGGTGACGTCCCATGGGGCAGCCTTTGTTGGTCTGGGGAGATTTGTCTCCTTGTCTGCAGGAGAGGAGTTTAGTTAAGGCTAGACATTCCCTGAAGTGTCTGATATCGCAGGTGCTTATCAGCTGTCTTTGTGCTGTCCTCCTGGGACTAAAAACCTACTTGTGAGGCTCCGTGCACCGACTCACAGGTCTCTGGGATCTGGAGCTGCCTGGATCCACCTAGCTGGGAATCTCCTGGGATCTTGTGCTTAAGCAAACTCACCGACCTGGTGGAGGCTGGGTGAATGGAGTGATGTCATTTTACCTTTCAGGAATTTTGCCAGAAAGGCTTAATTTCTTTTAAAAATAGCTTCTCAAACTACTTGGTGCATATGTTAAAGACATTGTGTTCAATCTTAGCAGGAGTTGTGCAAATGTTGCATTTATTTTGCTGAACATTTCATTGCCAGCTGCAAAGCACAGCTGCCTCTAGCACTGCACATTCCAGCAGACATCTCTTATCCATCCTATAAAATTAAATCAAGATAAATAAATAGGTTTCGTCAAACCATGCAGGGAAACGTGTGCAGCAATACCTATTTTGAGTGCTCAGCTAAACCTTTTTTGTCTTGGCTTCATGGTTTACCATCAGGGTTGATGGATGTTGATGTTCATGTTAGGAGAAAGAAGTATCTTGGTGTACTGCTGCTGGGTAGGTGCTTTGGAGGTCTGTGAAGGAGGTGAAGCTTGCAAGCAGGAGTCGTGGTGAAGAGGGGCAGAGGCAAAGGCAGTTGCAGAGTTGGTGCTTTAGTACATTATGCTGCTGAATAAGGCAGCTGAGACCTCCAGAAATACCCACCAGCACATCACTTCTCTCACGGTCACGTGGAGGCTGGGTATTGACGTCTCCATCATCCTCAGTCTCTCGGCTTATATGTATTGATGTATTTTGCTGCAGGTGGTAAAAGTGACTGGCAGCTGGGTCTGAGCCAGCTCGGGTTGTGAACCAGCTGGATGCAAATGTGAGCCCTTGCGCTGTGGGGCCTGACGGCAGACTGTGCTCGTTATCGTAGTGACACGGTGGTTCCTGGTGCTGCCATGAGGTGGGTGCTCTGGCTGAACTGGAAGGGGCATCTGCTTTTCTGGCCTATCAGGAAGCTATGGGAAAGCAGTGGTACAGAAGAGGGAAGCTGTCCCAGCAAACTCGGGCTACCAAACCTCAGGAGCTGAAGTAGTTCAGCATTTGGCTTGTGGCCACTCCTTTTTCCAGTCAGATAAAACCCTGCCTATGCAGAGACCTTGTTCTTTACACTTAAGATGAGTCTCCCTTCAGCATGTTGGACATGTGGGAAGATAGCGGTCTGCCTGCCTGAAGCTCAGTTATTAATAATAAAGTATTATAAGATGACAATTTGCATTTCAGCAGCACCTTTAATTCATGGCTCTCCAAACACTTTACATACATTGATTAACATGGCCTCACAACCACCCTGTGAGGTAGGTGGATATGATCATCCCTGCAGATGCGGGGACAATGAGAGCACCAAGGGTAAGGTGCTTGGAGCAATCACGTTGGGATGTGACCGAGCCCTTGGCCATTTACACCTCCTTAGGCCTTCAGCTTCAGACCATGCTTTTCTAATGCATGGGTTTGACTCAGTGGGGGGCTAATGAGCCTGTGACTAGCTGGCACAGACTATAAAAGCCATTTATCTAAGGCAGCAGTTTATTAGAGAAGAAGATGGTTCCTTGGTGCTTCTTGCTGCTGGAATAATCTGAGGATTTGAAGGCATATAAAAAGGTTTAGATATCAACCATTGAGCATGGCAGGCTGTAACTGGAGAAAGCCCTTAGACCCCTGCGAGGAATCTGTGTGGGATGCTACTGTAAATGTATTGGTCAGAAAGGACATAATAATTTATATATAAAGTCCACCCTTGCTCTTTCCCCAAGGAAAAAAAAAAAAGGAACCTAGAAAGTCACTGCTGGTTGTCTTGTCTTGGTTGTCTCTGGGTCCTTGGCTTCATAGCACCTGCAAAAGGAACAAAACATGGTGTATCACCAGCCTGTTTGGGCTGGCAGAAGGAGTGAAGCAATATGTTCCCTCAAACCCAGTCCCACTGCTAGTTTTGCTTTAAAACAACCTAGAATTCTGTGGATTACTCGCATGAAATGGATCTGAGAGTACTGATGGGAATGTGCCCCAACATCACCTGTGGAGCCCGAGTGTGGTAAGCTTGAGGGTGGGACCTTGACTTCACTAAGGCGAGCTTAAGTACCTGTTCAGTTAATGACAAACCACTCTAGCTCTGAAGGCTGGCCCTAGTGATGGCACCTATATATGTGAGTTATACCTGGCACCTCTATACGTGAGCTATACTAGGCACCTTGACTTCAGGCAGCTTGGATAAACCTGAGACGGGCACTCTAACTTTCACCAGGCTCACTGGGAGTTTGATGGCAGCTGGGTTTTTTAATTGCCTTTCTGAAGGAATAAGAGAGCAAAGAAATAACTCAAAGGCATGCTCTTATCCAGCAAGAGAAATAATCCCCAGCTAACTCTCTAAAAAGCAAGGCTTAAAAGGGAAACCTTTTCTGACGGCGGGTAACTCATGCTGTTGTTCATGTTGATGTTCTTCATGGAGATCAGAGTGATGCTGTTATCCTTCTGGCTTGTGCCTGCCGAGCAGCTGTCAAGAAGAGAAGGCAGTATTAGCTCCTCTGGAAGACAAGAGAAGGGAGCGTCTTTGCACAGAATGAGGCAAACGGGCAAGGCTGTGGCTGGCTGGCACGCAGGACCAGAGTTGATTTGCACTGTCCCTTGAGCTGCTGTCCTGATTCAGGTGCATCCTTACTGCCAAGTTCCCCATCCCCTGTCTGAACGCAGGTTTGGAGATCTCTAGGAAAACCAGCAGTGTATTTAAATTCGGTTGCAGCGCTGGTTTGCCCGACTAAAGCACCATTGTCACCTGTATGGCTCTTTGTAGGGAGAATCAAGGAGCAGTTTGGATCTGGTTCTCAGTGACCGAATTACCTTCCAGCCCTGCAGCCAATACCAAAACTGGAACAAAAGGAAACATTACCGTGTCCGACTGTCCTATGCCCTTCCTTGTCATACAAAGGGGGCCCTGGATATTTTTACATCCCATGTTGCTGCTTGTGTATTGCCAGTGTCTCTCTTAAGAGTGACAGTTACAGGTGTTAGGAAGGCGGAATTCCCCTTTCTCCCTACACTGAGGACTGGGATATGAGTTTAGTGCCAATGGAGACGGGATGTGTTTTGGTCCCTTTCAGCTCTTGTTTCCTGCTGCTTTCCCACATGCAGCATCTCTTTTTGGGTAGCAGTGATGGACCGTGAGGTTCAGATGGACCATCCTCCTCTCGGTGCTTCTCTTCCAAAGGTCTCTGGATTGGGACCCCCTTATCCTGCTCTTGCTAGATAACAGTACTAGACCTCTTGGAAGATGTTTTTGGGGACCTGATCTCATCTCACTGAGGCTGCTTTGAAATCCAGAAACCCAAGTTTAGACCCCAAGTCTGTATCTATGCCAAGGAAGAGAAGTAAGCAGCTTTTGGAAGGTGATGAGTCTTCACAGACATCAGTACAGCTTTGAAATGAGGCCCCTAAATATTGAACTTAGGCTCCTTTGACTCTATGAGGCAGAGGATGAGGTGCTATCAGCACTGATTTTGGTTTTTTACTTGTTTCAACAATGTCTGAAATGCTTCCTTCCACCTCAAATAACCCAAGCAGCCTATTTTCCTTGTTAAAATTCATTCTAGAATAAAACTGGCATTTTCAATAGGATGTGAAAAGTGTGAGCAGCCTCACCTTTCTGATACCATGGAGGTCCCTGGTTTCTGTTTGTCTGGAGGGAGAAAAGCAATTGATGATGTACAAGCGAGAAAACATCACAGCCAAGGAATGAACTAAGTCAGCTATGTCCAGAATTACATTGTGCAGGGTTATAAATTAAATGCAAATGAGATTAGAGACACCATGGGGGATACTTGAGAGTTGATTAGGGAAAATTCTTCACCTAATGTAGAGGGAGGACTGAACGCTTTGCTGCCTGTTTGGTCACTAGCATCCTTTGGTCTTCTGGCAGTTTCCCTCTAGTGGGCACTGCTTAATTGGAGATGGGATTCCTGAGGGAGAGGAGTGTCAAACTCCATGACTTTTGCTGGAAGAGCTGCCCTCCTGTGGAATTCTGGACATTTAACTGCAGCAAGCTCGAGACTGTTTCCTTGTGCAGATGGTCTGGGCTGGGGCTCTAAAGAGGTGCTCACATTACATTCCTAACTGCCAAATCTGTGTTCCAGTTTGCCCTCAAAACTTCCCCACCACGTAAGCTTTAAAAAAGCATCTTTTAGGAATTGCCAGATCCATGTGGAAACTGCTGACTTTTTGATCAGGGAAAGACAGATTGCCCCAGGCAGATACCTTCGGAGTCCTTTGAGCGGTTGCACTTGAACCTCAGGCTGACCACGCTGACCAGAATGATCACAACCACTATCAGGATAACTATGAAGCTGATGACACCTGGGGACAGAGGAAAGAACGGTCTGTGATTGAGATAACAACGTGCCTGTCCTCGGCTTCTGGGGTAGCGGAGAGACTTGGACTGTCAACAATGAGTAGGAAATCAATATTTCCATTAAAATGAGCATGCTATGTAATAGAGAAGTAAACAGTCACTAGAGCAGATGGCTTTATCGCCTTGTGTTTTAGCCTCAAAGGGCTTCTGACGAATACTTAATTGCTCAGGCAGTGCCAGGAGGGCAGAAGTCGGCTGATTACACTGGGGATTGGTTGAAGTCAGTATGTCCTTACTACAGCTGGTAAATCTTATCCTACAGGTGTATAAAGTCAGATAAATACGTAATATAGTGGGGATAGACAAGCTAAACACTGTGAGCAATATCATCTGTCTCATAAACCAGTGGCCAAGCGCAGGTTTGATTCTGACATCTGGTCACAACAAAACAGATTTTGCCTGGGAATCTTGTCCTGTTAAGACTGCTTCAGGACTTCTCGTGGCTTCCCTTGGAGGATATAAGAAAATGATACCTATGAAGTTAACACTTGACTTTTAAAAATGCTTCTGAAATAACACCTTTTCCTATGGTGTAATGGAAATGAGCAAATTGGGTTTTTTGCTTGTCTTCATGGAAGATGGAGGCAGTATAGCCCAAGGCAGAGTGGGTCTCTTAAATCTACCTTGTGCCTGTCTTCAAATCTAGTGCCAAGCTGAGGTGTGGCATCTCTTGCTCTGTCCTTCCACAGTCTAAAGGATGCAGAGGACTTGGCTGCTTCCTGCCAAGTAGGCTGCAACTGTGCAGGGAAAGGCCCTAAGGCAGGGTGGGAGTGAAGTCCCAACAGGTTTGCAGGGGAAAAAAAATCGTCTAAGCTTCCAGGCGGGTAGCGCATTTATTCGAGACACTGCCAGGGAAACAAAGGCATAGCATGGGATCATTTGTGCCCAGGTCTTGTCCTAACATGGAGCTGGGCAAACCCCTGGTGCTGGGAGCAAGCTCAGGTGTAGCCATGATGGACTTTTGAATTGTCTGTCCCTTGTACACTGGGCATGGCTGGGGGTACTTACTAGGCACCTTATTGCCTGCTGGTGGTCTTTTTCTCAAGGGTTTTCCCTTGTGCTCTGAAAACTCCAGGGTCAGGCATACTGAAGAAAAAACTGTGGAGTCATCTCCAGGGAAGTACCTTTCAAGCTGGGTGTCCAGAACAGTGTGGCCTGGCAAAACACATCCCCCTCCCTCTCCCCAGGTTTCACAAGACCTTACCAAAAGCTGCCACTGTCAGTGGTGATTTATCGTCTGTCGGAGTGGGCACAGGCAAGTAGCCAGAGGAGTGCGGTGTTGGGTTGACAGGCTTTGAGGTGTCTACAAGAAGGGAAAAAAAGTAGCTTTATATAAAAATTTTCCTTCCAAGTTTGGGAAGAGGACTCCTAGCAATTCCAGAAGATCTAGCTCCCACTTGCACTTCATTGCAGGGAATAACGTTGGATCCTGGCCAGCCCCGTCAATGTGAACAGCAAAGTGACCAAGACCTGTGTGGGAATCGGAATGCCTTGGTGTCGCCCCTTTTATTGACACACGAAGAACACCCAAAGGGTTTTCTGCTGGGGCCCTAATGAAGAAGCTGAGCGTGTCAGGTGAAGGATGGATCTGGCAGTGTGTTTGAGGGGAATGCTTGTCCCGTCTCCCTCGTCTTACAACCTTTTGCCATAGTGGCACTTTTCCTGCTGTGACTCACAACCACTTTTCCTGGGCTCAGCAGGTTGCCCTAAAGTGCTGCTTCTGCAGAGCTTTCTGGGCTTTTCAAGGGCTAGATGGGATGGCCATCATCCCTCAGGTACTCGTTGGCCCTTCACCATGCTGCCTGGAAGATGGCAGGGTGATGGTTTTGCTGTTGGCTGTGAAAGGGGCTGTAAAGCATCTAGTGATAACTGTCTCTCTGAATGAGAAAGGAGAAAGCACCTTGAGTTGGTGATGTTGTGGTACTCTCCCTTCTTTTGGGCTCTTGACCTGCACAGAGAAACGCAGAATGTGAGTCTTGTCCTTGAGTGTCATCTGATAACAAAAATAATTAATGGGCACGCTGGAGAGGGGAATGGATTCACAGTAATGCTGGTGGTACCTGGGAAACCATGGAATTCATACTTGGGCTAAAACCCTCCCACCAAACATACTTTGTACTATTTTCCATGTCCAAATAGAAACTCAGGGAACCAAAATTCATCTGACCTTGTATAAACTGATCTGTTCTGCAGTCCCAGATGCAGTTTCTGGGCAGACACAGCACTTGAATGCTCTAAGAGTTATCAGGGAAGATTATAGATTTGCTGTTACTCATAGACATTGAGACTTTTAAAAAAAATCTGCTTCAGGGAAGAAATTCTGCAGAATATGGGTGTGGATTGACTGTTTGGCTTGTCCTTGGGGTTGGAATTAGTAGGCATGCTGTCCTGGGTTATCTAGAAGTAATTAGACTAGTTTGAGTTGGGCTAACTTGCACACCATATGTAGTCTAGCTGCGGCAGCGTAGGGGTTTGTTCGAGCAAGGACTCCAGTTCTCAGTGGGATGAACTGGCTTATATGAAACTGCTTGGTTTGTGACAGCTGCTTCTAGTGCCTGTGCAAACAAATTTAAAGCTAGCCTGTGCGCTTCACTTGTACAGTGGAAAAACGCCTTTGTTGCCTCCTGGATGCATGTTGAAGGGCCAGATTATCTGCACTGGCCTTAATGAAGAGCTACGGGCCCTGTCTGGAGACTAAAAATGATACTGCAGAGCTTCAGAAAGTCATCTGTAGGTCAAATATGATCTTCTTTCCTCCATTCCCACCCCCTCCCACTAGCAGTGCTGGCAAAAAGTGTGTGCTGCCTGGAGAGGTGTGAAACGGCTCCTGGCACTCTGCACTGGGGCACAGGGTGTGCAGCTGAAACAGGGGTCTGGTCTTGCAGAAAACATCCCTGTTTTGGAATGTCATTTTGCTAAAGGTCAGAAGAAAAAGGGGAAAATGTATAAAATAACAAACCTAACTAGTTCAGAAATCACATGGAGCAGAACAGTCCTGAGAAGCAGGGATGACTGCTGTGCAATTTTTTCACCAGTCATCAAAATCTTTGTTTCATTCTGAAATTGTTCTTCCAGCTACAGGCAGTGGGCAGAAGCTGTGGTTTGCTGAGCCTGGCATGGATACCCCGTCCCTGGGAAATGTTGGGTCTCACACAACGGGAGACTTCGCTTTTGGAAGCATCAGCAACATTTCTGTAGTCAAAGAGGCATGGAGCTTTCCAGATAGAAAAGAGGGATATAATTAACAGCAATCTGCTCTGATGCAAAGGGCTCTTGGCGTAGCTGGGCACTGGCATGCTGGCTGGACATCTGTGCAGGCAGAGCTGACCACAGGTTTTTAACCTTGCTTGCGTTAGAGAAGATCTGAGAGGTAGTAGGAGAGGCCGAGCAGCTTGTGTCTTGACCACTTCAGATTTGTGAGGCTGAATATGTAATGGGGAATCATCTCTGTTGTCAGATTTCAGTCTTCCCGCTCTCTTGGATTCTGCTCTTATTCTGAGAAAACTCTTACTGAATTCTCTAATTTTGCTTACAGACTGGGTTAAGCAAACTGTCAATAGCAAAATTGGTTTTTTTTTAAAGGGTGATAAAAGGGCTCTGTTTTCCTGCACACAGATCAGTCTTTCAATTGTTCAAGTTCATCCCAGACAGAGGATGTTAAGTGCATTTGGCCTCATGTTTTATCACCACTTGTAAGGACACCAGACATGACTTTGGGTATTCCTGGTGGCTCAACTCCAAGATAAAGACTCATGCTTAGACAAACTGCACCATCTGAACCAAGATAATTGCCATGAAATTATCTCTACTTACTGTTACTCTATAAAAGGACAAAGTACCTTGAGGTGTTGAAGCTGCTGTGCTTCTGCTTCCACTAGACTTTTCATCTGGATAAAGAAAACATGGGAAAGGAGAATTAACTCTTGAGCTGCTACTGATAGTGCTATGGAAAGCTGTTGGTTTTCCATGGGGTAAAATATTTTGTTTGCCTGAGAATTCCCCTCCAAACAAACGTCAAGATGTCCAGGTAGCGAGCCATGCAGTCAGTTTAGAGAGTGTGTGTGAGAGGTGAGCTTGGGAGAGGTCTGCCGGGGAGCCTGGGGTGCCTGTAGCTTCTCCACAACACATTACCTGGTAAAGCATGACCTGGCTTTTCCGATACGGGCTTGCTGTGCTGCTGCCACATCCTGGTCATGCTTGTGTCCAGCCCTGTGCTTTTGGGGAGCTGGAATGAGCTGCTCTTTTAGCAAAGACTGAAAGAGATTCCAAAGTTGCTGCTACTGAATAAGTAGCATGGCGTGGACTAGCCCAGTCTTTCTGATGCCCCTGGTTTTACTTGGATAAGGAGGGGTGCATGAACAGGTCCTGCCCCACCAAAAATTTGAGTTTTCCGAACTTACCTGGTGCAGTCGACGCTAGTAGTGTTGTAGCCATGGAAGAGGATTTGGCTGTAGTAGTTTGACCCACAGAGGTGAGATTCAAGTTGCTCGGTGTCATTGATTTTACTGAAGACTCTGCAGAGGAAGCATAGCATTACCTCAAAGAGCTCTGCTCACCACAAGCTCTGCTCAGACACAGCCTGGAGGAGGGCATGGCTATTGCAAGGAGTCCTCAACCTCCTTGGGAGTTGTGGATAAACTGCTAGGGAAAGCAGGGGCATGAGCAGACAAGGAAGCAGCCTTCGTCCTCAAAGTGAGGGAGCTCTTGTACTTCGGCATTAGCTTTTGCTTTTTTTAGTGTACAGAAGTGCTGAGCTGGCAGAGCTCAGGAGACACGTGGAGAAGGTCTGTGTTTTGCCACTGCTTTTTCCCAGTTTGAAAATGAAAGTATTTTTATCACTAGACCCTTTAACTGGCTAGAGCTGCCTGGTACCCATGTGTGTGTTTGCTTGTTATCTGAAATGCTAACTTTATGTTTCAAACATAAGCACAAATCATTCAGTTCTTGTACTGGCCTGGAGGCTCTGTCATCTTCCTCAACTTAGTACTCAAAGCTGCATAGCAAGAACATGATCCAGAGCAAGATGTGGGTGAAAAAGCTTTCAGTAAGTTCCCCGCAAGGAAGAGTGGATCACCAGCTTGGAATTTATAGGCAAGTTCCTTGTCTGGGCTTCTCTTATAATAATAACAAAATAAAAATGAGAAAAGAGTAAAAAGGGGTTTAAGGTTGGTTTGTGTTTGTTGTTGTTTTTTACTTTTATCCAAATGCATCACCAAAATATTTGAATTTAGGAATAGGTTTCTGCAAGGCATGAAGCAGAATCTGAGATCTTTCTCCTTTACATCTGTGGGGTCCCTTTGGAGGGGTAGCTTTGCTTAGAACGATTTTTTCCCCCCCCAAACAGAGCAGGAAGAGATCTGTCTCCAAAGATCCAAGTGGACTCACGGATGTGGATCTGGAGTTGGAGAGATCCCTTCTTGCATCTTCAGTTTTGCTTATTTTCAGACTGAAACATGTAACTTTCTGCTAACTGTGTGACCACGTACACCTGGCAGTGTCCTGAAGCTGGTTTCAGAAGAGGGGGAGAACAGAAAAAAAGAGAATAAAATAAGGTAACTCCTCAGGGCTTCATATTACTTTTAAACATTTTTCTGCCCTCAGGAGTAGTTGCTGTTTCCATGAAGACAGACAACAAAGCAAAACCCCCAACGTGAACAGTTGAATTAGAGCTAAGGCAGCATTCAGCCCTGTGCTGACACAAACATTGTACAGTTTAGGACAATCCTCTTCATGCTCCCCCTTTCCCTCCTGGAGCAATGGGGAACACGTTGACCTGTATGGGACATGCTGAGGGTGTGCACAGCACTGCAAGTTTTTAATTAAAAACAAATGTGGTGGCTTGCCAAGAGAGCAGCGCGGAGCAGTAAACGTAGTGCAGGGAAGCTCTTACAACAATGACCCCATTGCTGTTACTTGTGTCATGACAGCAGGAGACAAGGCCAGACTTGGCATGCAAGGCACTGTGCTTGCATGTGCTGTGCACACCCCGTGGTCCTTGCACGGGACAGCCCCTAAGCAGAGTGGGTGATGCCAGGGAGGAGGATGCAGCAGCATGTTCACTGCCCAGTCTGGCTCCTCGCCTGAGCTCTGGGCAGTCGCACCCTCAGTGCCCACAAGACGCAAAGCCCAGTGTTCCTGGGTTGTGACCTGCTGACCCTGCTTCTCCCTGTTCAGTGTAATGATGTCTTTCCCCTGTTCTTGCCCTCACGTGTGCCTTGATCCCTCTGGAGTGGCTGGATCAGAAGCCCTTATGCCACAAAACTTCCTTCTTCCCCACCACTGCTCTCATCTGACCTGCACAGCCCCATTTATTGCTGGGTGGCCCAGCTGGACTGAAGTCAGGCCAGTTACACGCCAGGATGCCCTTGAGCTGCACCCTTAGGTCTCCGGGATAACGTTACCTGAGTTATGGTTCTTCACTTCAGGGCTGTGTGTTGTTGGTTGGGATTGACCTGTAACACAAGCAGAGAGACGTGGAGGTGACATCTCCTACATGTGCTCCTTGGTGGTGGGATCCCTGTAGGGAGGTTGAAGGATGAGCCATTATGCCCAGTAAGAGCTGAAAGGGTGGCGGGGGCAAGACATGCCGAGGGGTGGGGTGCCACTGATATGGCTGTAGGGACCTTGGCCCTGAGGATCCGTGGAGGAGAGCATGCTAGTAGAGAACTGCTCAGAAACAGCTGGGGAGAACTGAGAGCAAAGACGAGGCAGGATCCCTCTGCTTTCACTAGGCTTCCTGAAACACACCATTGCTTCCTTCCAAACACGGCTGGGGGCAGAGGCCAGGAAAAGGAGACCCAGGCAGGGTCATCCTCTGGGGCTCCATGCCCTCCAGGGCCCTGGAGATCTGAGGGTGAGTGGTGACAGAAAGGGCAGGCAGAAGTGGGCAACGCAGGGTCCTGGGAAAAGGATGGGAAGTGGACGTGAGTCTGGAATCTGGTTCCCATTGGTGGAGTCTCCATTTGCATCCCCACATGGGCTTGTGCATCCACACCCAAACAGACGTTTAAAGCAGATCACAGCCCAGGAGGTACCTGTTACGGCGTGGACGGAGGAGACTGTGGAGGTTGCAGTACCTGAAAGGAAAGAGTAACAGTATTAGCGGCGTGCATCGGTGACTGTCACTAAAGCCGTCGTGCTCTTGCTGGTCGTGTGGTTTGGGTTTTCCTCATCTTCTGTAGGAATGACTTTGAAATGCATGATTTCCCCGTAAGCATTAGCAAAGAAGTAGTAGCAAATACTGAGTGCAAAGCTATCCGGTTCTGAGTAAATTAGCACTGGAGTTTATTCAGCCAGGGTAACTGCCCTCCTCCCCACATGGAGCCAAACCCGTCTTCCTCAGTTACAGGGAAAATGCAGGGCCATATAAATCACTGGGGTCGTTCCCTCCCCATGAGTTGTTTGCCTCCTGCTCAGCCGTGGCAGAGCAAGGCTGTTTGACCTGTGTCCTGGAGATATTTAAAGAGTTGACACACATTTGAATGCTTGTTCCCTTGACACCTTAATGAGTGGGTGGATAAAGGTTGTAAAGGCTTCCAGGATCCCATGGGACTGTTTTCTCCTTCCTGTCTCTACCTGTGATCCTTCTGTCCCATGTATTTGCATCCCGGGAAGGTGGCTGAAGCCTTGTGGCCATGGAGGTCTGGACAGAGCAAGGGGGCTGTCGGGGGCTGCAGACAGGACTGACTGGGAGCTGCCTTCTGTGGTAGTGCCGGGTAGTCCCCTCGGTCCGTGCAGGGCTTTGTTCCCCCAGGATTGTAGGTGTTGCACTGAGTCCCTGGTTTCTCAACTGAAAGGTGGTTTTGTTTGCATTTTTGTTTGTTTTTGTTTTGGATTTATGACAAAGCATCCCTGCACCAACCCCCATGTTGCCTGCTCTCAGGATCCCTGGTGCTTTTCGTCAAGCCCCGGCTCCCAGACTCCTGTGATTAGATGAGGTGCCTGTTAAAAATGTTGCCATTTAAAATAAAAAAGAAATGTCCAGTTCCCATACCTGGGGACAAGAACCGGGAAACATAAATGCACTTCAACCCTCAAATCAAACCTAACTGGTTTAACTTTGAAAAGGTGACTTTGAGACTGTCGTTTTTGAAATGCACGTCCTAATTGGTATTTTAAATTGGTTATTGCTGGTGATACAGGTGCTGACTGTAGTTAAGGTTAACGAAAGAAACTACATTACAGCTACAGAAACCAGCTGAATCTGACCCTTCTCGCCAGCATCCCAGGAGAGCTGAGGGTTTTGGACAAAAAGAACAGCAGTAAAGGTTGAATCCTTCCAGCTCGCTGTCCCCCCCGGCAATGCCGCGTATCTCCATTGCAGCAGTGGTCTGTGGGGAGGTGCAGTGCCTTTGCAGGGTGCTGCGCCTCGTGGGGTGGCAGGAGGGGAGGGTCGGCAGTGCAGCTCTGCCAGAGCACAGCACTGCTTGTGCACCCACTTACAGCCAGAATCTGTCCTCCCTGTACCAAGAGTCATCTCACCTCCTGCTTTACACCTCTCCTGAGCCAGCCTGCGAGGGAGCTCATCTCTGGGCTCTTGTTCTCACCATAGAGAGGACCAGGCACTTGTAAAACTCTATTGCTCTGACCTATCTCAGATCTCTTACTTACCTATTTCAGATTTCTGCCTTACTCTGACTCCTCTAGGCACAGCCCCATTTCTTACCAGGAGCTGTAGAGGTGATGTAGTGATGGACTTTGTGGTAGGTACCTATGCACCTACAGGTACCTGTAGGTGCCTGAGAGGTCAGATGGATGCTCTGGTAGTGGTATCTGCAACGAGATCGTTAGCATCCAGTGTATGTGGGTTATCAGGGCTTGGCTCAGAGCTCACCCCTTGGGACTGTCTGGGTGCAGCGAGTGTCTGATCACATTTTTCTCATGTAACTGCGTTGAAGCCGTAATTATTTTTTTGTCTGAGGCTTTATGAGAATGGTCCCAGCCAAACAGGAACCAAAACAGTGTGAAAACATAATAAAACATGGTCTCTTTCCAGCAAGGAAAAGGGAGGCTGGGCAATAGGAAACTGCCCTAACATAAGGACTGTGAGTTGCTAGGAGTGGTTGTGCATGAGAGTTATGGAGTACCCTTCTCTGCTGGTTTTGGAGGACAGGTTAAATGAGCATCAGTCTAGTAACACAGGATTATGGACAGATGTAACATCACTTACTAAATCAGCCAACAGAATGGGAAAAAAGATCTTTTTGGCACACAGTTACCCTTCTTGAAGAGGTAGAGATACTTCTTTTGAGGAAGGGGGATGCTCCCCTCTGCAGCCCTGTCGCCTGGGATGCTGTGGTTAGCTCCATGGAGAGTCAGTACAGTGACTTGGGCTATTTCCATAGATCCCAAGAGTTTGCCAAGTTGGTGGTGGTTTTTTTGTTTTGGTGGTGTTTTTTTTTTTTTTTTTTTCCTGACTAGGCTTCCTCTTTTTAAACAGCCTTACAGCACAATTTCTGGACATTGATTTGCAAATGCCATAAGGTACTCTCTATACATTCAGCACAAAAAATAATGTGCTGAGATCATCATGGGGGCCAATATCCTCTAGCAGCTGCCAAAGTCGAACAGCTCCTTTCTCCAAAGTTCCCTTGCAGAAGCCGTTGTTTTCATCCTCTGTGGGGAGAAATGGCTTGTAACACATTTTCTTTTTTAAATTATCACAGGTGCTTTTCAGTGTACATGGCGTGTGAAAGCATCAGGAACCGCTGAAGAGCTATTTCCTACACTTAGTCTTTGTCGAAGGAAAAGGGGAATAAAGGTGCTGAGCTGACAGGTTATTCAACATTTTTGGTGCTGAGAATTCTGAGAGCTTGGAACGGGAGGAAGCTGAGGGCAAGGCAGATGACATTGCTGCCCTGTACTGCCATCTGTGACGGGACCATCCCATGGGCTAGGTCCTGCATCCCCGGTACTAGGGCAGGAGGATTGTACCACAGCTCATCCCCTCGTTGAAGGTCACACCAGAGCATCGGCTCATAAGGAGTCTTTTTGCTTCATCCGCAAAACTAAACCTTGGAGTTATTGTAAAAAGGATGAATAACCATTTTTCTTCCCAGTGCTCAGTCCCAGGAGTTCATCTGGCCAAGTGGCCCTGATCTGCCACGTTTGAGCTTTGCTGCGGAGAAGTGACCGGTCTTGTTGTGCTGAGGCCAAGGGATGGAGATACACTTCCGGCACGTAGCTCAGGAATTAGTGGCCCTGGCTCTATAAACACCACCTCACATTATTTCAAAGCAGAGGATGTCTGGCTCTGACTTTTGGCCACTGCTGCTTGTTATGCCTTCCCATCCAACTTAAATAATCACAAGTCCTGTTATATTAGCTGTTTTCTTTTGGTGAAGGTGCTTGGCATCCCGGCTGCATTACAGCAGGGAGGGGACGGACGTGCGCAAAGCAGGAAGAGACCCAAGGGGCTGCGCAGCAGGATGGGTACGAACCCAACAAGTGCCACGCGTCGTGGCTCCCTGCAGACCTCCCCAGGGGACCCTCGTGCAAACGGGGCTGGAAACCGCTTCCTCCCGGAGCTGTGCCAGCATGGCCCTGCTCTGCTCCACGGGCCCTGGCTATATAAACAGCGAACAATAACGACCAGGACGCAGCCAGGGCAGCTGCAATGGCATAAACATCAAAGCCATTCCGAGTGTAGGCACTGCCAAGATACTTGTTGCGTGTTTGGGTGCAAGTGATTTACAGCCGGATTGTGCCGTTCTAGGTGGAGACGGGGAGCTTGCTGAGGGATTGACGATGGGAATAAGGCTTTCTGCTCTTGCTGTAGTGGGAAACTCCTGATTACCCACCAGAGCCAGGGGGCTGCAGAGGAGTGCATCAGGGCTGCAGGTGCATTTCAGCTCTGACTCAGCACTAGCTGCTTTTCAGTTAATTTTGCAGAGGATGAGTGGGGGAATTATGGATTTCTGTTATTTGCAGTAGTTGTGTGAGGTTAGATGCCAGTGCTAGGCTGAGAGCAGAGGGCTTTTTCTATGGAGCCTTCTCTCATGGCAGCCGAGATACTCCCAGAGCCAGCAGCTCACCCTGCTCACTCCTCAGCACAAAAAGAGATGATGTTAAACAGCGACAACAAAAAAGTGAATTTTGGGTATGTCTGCTTTGGTATTGTTTTTGGCAATCATAGGCATTTAAAGAGTGGTGACTCCAGCTGCTGACCAGAGTGGCACTGAGATTTAAACCCCTGACTGTACTTCAGAGCCTCCGTGCAGTGGCACTGCTGTAGCAGAGACCTCAGCCAGCTGTTGAAAACACTCCACAGGGTTTAGGTGAGGCTCAAGATGGGCTTGTGCTGTCCAGTCTGCACTCACAGAGCGATGGAGTCACGGGGAGGATCTCTGGCACCAGTGTGAAGGCACTGGGGCTGGTCCTGTCCACTCAGAACCGGTGATGGAGAGGGACCACCTGTCCACAGTGGTGTGTAACCCTGGACTCCCTGGATTCTTCCCCTTCCCTGACAGTTTTGGGGAGGGAGATGCGATGATATGCTTACCTGTCCCCAGGCAGTGTGGCAGAGAGCCTGTGTGTGCAACCTTGCTGCACCAGTGTTGGTGTCACCATAGAATCATAGAACGGTTTGGGTTGGAAGGGACCTTAAAGATCATCTAGTTCCAACCCCCCTGCCATGGGCAGGGACACCTTCCACTAGACCAGGTTGCTCAGAGCCACATCCAGTCTGGCCTTGGACACTTCCAGGGATGGGGCATCCACAGCTTCTCTGGGCAACCTGTTCCAATGCCTCCCCACCCTCTCTGGGAAGAATTTCTTCCTGACATCTAATCTAAACCTCCCTGATTTCAATTTATACCCATTACCCCTTGTCCTATCACTACAGGCTCTTGTAAAAAGTCCTCTCCCAGTACCCTTGTAGGCCCCCTTCAGATACTGGAAAGCTGCAATGAGGTCTCCTCGGAGCCTCCTCTTCTCCAGGCTGAACAAGCCCAGTTCTCGCAGCCTTTCGTCATAGCAGAGGTGCTCCAGCCCTCTGATCATCTTCGTGGCCTCCTCTGGACTCGCTCCAAGTCCTTCCACTTGTAGGCTGCATAAGCAAATGCTTTCAGAAAAGAGACCTAGCCACCTAAAATTAGACTTTTCAATTCAAACATCGGCAATTCCGTCAAATGACCGGTGACAAAAATACACCGACTGCTTAACGCAAGTGCAGCTGTTTCCTGGGTGAAGCGCAGCAGCTGCTGAAGCAGCAGAGAGCAACAACACCCAATTCTTAGGACATTCACATGGAAAAAAATCCTGCGTTAGGAAATCTGGAAAGCAGAGATGTCTGCAAAAGCCTCAGTCCCATTTTATTAAGCACCTAAAAAAGGTGCCTCTGCCTGGAGGGTCACACAGCAGAACAGGTAAGGTGGAACTGGTGGAGGAGAGATGGAAAGTGCTGTTTTGCAGTCTGGTTAACTGACAGCCTAAATCAGGTCCCAGATCTACAGAGGTATTTAAGCATCTCATTCCCAAGTGGCATGAGGGGTTTGGCAGCTCACTGCCAAGTGGTTCTGAAATGTAACGACTCAGCCAAAGTCTTATGGAAAGTTTAGAGAGCCAGGAAGTAAACCTGGTTCTCGTCAGCAATTATAATTAATCTTAGCCTTCCTCTGCCCCTCCCCGAAGGCTGCACCCAGCTCTGGGCATCCTCTCCGAGCACCGTGTGCTGTGCTCCTCTCTGGTGAGCTGTTCTGGAAGCAGATCTTAGCGGAAGGCAATTAAAAACCACTTAAATGTAGAAAACAAGGTGGGAGACAATGTGGGGAAACCGCACGCTGAGAGCAGGCTCTGCCACATCACCATGAGTGCTGAGGTCTGGTTTTAACATGAAAAGGGGTTGCCCCTGGAAGAGGAGAGCAGCATGGCTTTTCCCCCAGCTGCAGCACCACTGCTCCATGGTGCCTGGGGAATAAACACCTGCTCCATCAGGCTGCTGCGCCATCACCCTCCCAGCTGCAGACTGGTTCCAGCTTCCTCCGTGACCTGCTTGTTTTAGAGCTCTGCATTTGCTCCTGGTCCCCATCGTGCTGGTGATGTGGGTCCTGCCCTTCTCCTGGCTACGCTGCTCCTAGGGTTTGATCTTGGCTCTAGGCTTTTGGAGGAGGAAATCACTCTGTGCCCAGTTTAAATGAAAGATGGGGGGGCACCTATCCTGGCTTGATGGGAGCTGGAGCCCAGTGTGTGCTTTTTGCCTAGCAACAGTTAAAAAAAAAAAATTATTCATCATCAGACCTCAAAGCACTTTACAGAGGAGAGGGATCTTATTCATCAGCAGACCTCAAAGCACTTTACAGAGGAGAGGGATCGTGTTACCTCTGCTTTGTTTTCTGCAGAGGGGGAAACTGAGGCACAGAGGACGTGTCACAAGTCTCAGGCTAGTTCAGCAGCCTGGCTTTCACACTTTGGTAAGGCTACCAGCCAAGGTCCTGCCATTGTACGGGCCATCTCGCAGGTCCTCCTCATCACTTTGCATGATCTTATTCCAAATGCCGTGTGCTCCAGCTGCTATGGGCGATCAGCTGCTGTGTTGGCTTGTGCGGACATCCACAGAGCCCCGGGACAGCCCACGCGTGACCATGCCCTGCAGTGGCACGGCCAGCATTGGTGCATCAGACAGTAGGTGCCCACTGGGCGCATCTTGCTGCGCCCAGCTTTGTGGAAGTTCTTTGCTACCGTTTCCAAATTTATTTGTAAATTTATTATTGTGCTTTCCAGTAATTCCAAGATTCCCTGGGTCTATTTGGGCGTTGCAGGTGGCAGCCAGTCTGCACGGTGTTTGTGAACTGCTGTGCAGGAATGTGATCTGCTGGGATCGGTTCGGCTCCCACCTAGTGACCCAGGAGACAAGGTGATTAAGGGACTGGTGGCAAAGGGGTTTCTCATAATTCCTCTTCTCTCTGCTTTCTTTTCTTAAGCCATCTGGCTGGAACCCCTGGGGAGCGGCTGAAGGATGTCCCTGCCTGGACGCAGTCGTTTCAGTCTGTTGGTGCTGGGGAGGCACCTGGGGAGGTGCTGAGTCTCACAGCCAGAGAGCAGGTAAAGCCCCTTGGCCTGACAAGTTTCCTCTGAGTCCAGATTTTAGGGGAGTGACCCTGGTGATATCACCTAGGTTTTATTCCCAGATTTCAAAGCACTTTATAGAAGAGGTTGTGTTATTATCCCCATTCCATACCTGGGGAGAACGAGGCACAGGAGGGTTATGTGGCTGTGGTAAGTGGCAGACACAAAGCCCAGTGGTCCTGTGTCTCCCATCCAGGGCATCATATCTGTGACATGGTGCTCCCTGATTTCTAATCACACTAATTTCAGTGTGATTCAGGACTTTTAGCAACTCCGGCTTTGCCACTAGCTTTGCTTCCGTACTACAATGTCCCTGTCCCATCACGGCAACCAGCAACCTTGATCCCAGGGACTTGGGGCCCAAGGCAGTGATTTCTCACCAACCAGCTGTGAGAAGATCCTCCCCAGCCTGTGAAATCCAGCTGCCTGCAAGGCAGGGCCATTCAACTGCATCCCTGGCATTTCCCTGAGTTTGTGAGAAGTTTCACGACCTACTGGCATTAGGGGAAAAGTCTCCTTGAAACTCCTGTGTCTCCGAACACCACTGCACCTGGAGATACTGGAGGGGACTTTGCTCCTTTCTGCTGTGCTGGGATGATTCAGCTGGAAGGTAAAACCAGCCTCCCCAGCCCGTAAGTCTGCAAAAAAACCCGAATGGAAGGTTCTTCCTCGTTGCAGTCATGCCGAGCAGGCTCCTCTGGGCAGTGGAGTAATGAGACCCAGCCAAGGCTTGGCAGTGCTGCCTTTTGCCTACGCTCCCTTTTCCAGCCTCAGGCTTAAGCCCATGCCTTGGCTTTCCCAGCCGGAGTGTTCCTGGGTTTCCATCACCGTCCCCTGCAAGGACACCTGTTGTTGACTCACCTATGGGACTCACATGGGACATAATTCCTGGAAACTGTCTCTAGGTCGGATTTGCAGAGTCATCTGCAGGGTTTCACGTTACTAGAAGGGAGCAGTTTGTTTTGTGAACAAACATTTCTCCTCACCACCTCCTGCTTTCTCTTCCTTCTTCGCCACGTCAGGGTTGTGCGGGACGCTCCTTTCTGGGCAAGGGATCAGGTTTAGAATGTGCCAGATGCCCTGGTTTTAGGATGCAAGCACCTGGAAGGTCTTCTGGTAGCTCAGTCTCTGTCCTCTAGCTGCACCCCATGTTTTTGATGATAGCAAAAATATAAATCGACCTATTCATATGTTTTCTATATACTCTGTTTCTCATGGCATTACCCAGCCACTGGCTGTGGTGCAGATAAGGAGAGCAATGGATGGGGG
>NW_010247360.1:0-9295 GCF_000690775.1 Eurypyga helias | reverse complement strand
TCCTGCTGGGTTCTCATTAGCTTCAAGGAGGAATTTTTCAGTGGAAATCTTTTGTCTGGAAAATGCCTGCCCATTGTAATGGAAACCATTCATAGGAAGAGGTTTGTTTGGACAAATTTTCTGTTAAGTGTTTCTGGGGGAGGAAAAAGAGGTTGGAAATGTTCCAAACCCTCCCGCTTCAGTGATTTCAAAATAACAGTATTTGGACCTTCCTTTACAAATAACTGTGAGAGCTTAGAGGTTTAAATTAAGAAATAATAAATTCATTAATACATTAATGAACTTGAACAAAGTAAATGAAAAAAAAAACCCAGCCTGTGTGGAAACAGGCAGGTAGTAGTTTCCAGCCAAAGCAAATTCTGTCTCTCCTGCAAGGTTACTTCTACCTCCTCAGGTGCAGGGCGAGCTCTGAGCTCCTCTGTCTTGGTCAAGAGCCTCTCGTTGCCCTCCCCAGCTGCCAATGTGCTGGGGAACCTGCAGCACCGCTGCCCCCGCCTCTGCCCCTGTCGCTACGCCTGCTGCCTTGCCTAACGCAGAGGCCTCTCCCCTCTCACCACCGAGTGACTTCGCTAGAAAAGTAAAAATAAAATTAAAAAGCTATTTCAAAAATGTTGGATCAGTGCCAAAAAACCTGAGGCAGCGTACGTGGCAGTGGTGAAGGCCGGTTGTCTTGCTCGATAGGTGCAACTGCGGCGTCGCCTGATGCACAGCGAGCATCGGCCGTGCCGTCATCCCCCTCCGTGGGCAACGGGCCGGCACTACACACACCCAGTGGGAATGGTCCCTGCTCTGCAGTTTTACACAGGGTGCAGACGATGTCCCTGCTCTGTAGTTTTACGCAGAGCGCAGATGACGAGGTGACATGCTCAGGACCGAAGGACAGGGTGCCATCCCTCCCACATCATGCCGCAGCAGCAGGGGCCCATCCAGGAGGTGAATCTCTGGGGGAGGGCAGCTGGCGGCCCCACACTGGGCAGAGGCTGGAGCTCGGCAGGATGCATCTGGGGCAGAGAAGGTGCCTGACAACCTCCCTGGAATTCCTGTCCCGTGCAAACCAAACCAAGTTGTTTTAAGAGAAAAATAGCATTGTGGCCAGGCGTTAAGGAGCGTCGTAGTATGGCCAAGGGGCCTCAAAACCTCCAGTCTGATACCAGGCACCATTCTCCCAACTGTTAGAGCCAGCAGCATCGCCCCTAATGAAGAGAGTTTTCCAATCCACATGTTCTTCCTTCTCTGACTTACACAGCTACTAACTGAATTGGTTTCTACGTTCTCTGCTTTTTAAAATTCCTGTTACTACCAGCAGAGTGGCTACAACCCATAGGCAACTGCTGTGGTTTAACGATAAAGACTTTGGACTGGAGACAAATTATTATTAGGTGGTTGTCTATGAGGAGCAGCGATGATGCTGCGGTATCCATTCCTTTGACTGCTTTCCAGCTCCGACCTATGCTAGCTGTCAGCAACGCGAAAAGTGCCTGACGAAGCAGGAAAAAACAACCTGTCGCCCCTCAGAGCAGGAAACCAGTTCCTGCATCCCAGACTGCGACTCACGTGGGAAAGAGAAGTTAAAGCAGAACTATCACAGAGAGCAGAATTATTACAACGAGGATAAGGCATAGAATCATTTAGGTTGGAAAAGACCTTTAGGATCATCGAGTCCACCCGTACACCTAACACTGCCAAGCCCACACTAAACCATGGTCTGCATGAGTCTCACACATGTTCTTTGTGTTTGCATCGACGAGAGGAAAAATTAAAATCAGCCAAGGAAAAAAATACCTTTGAGGAAAATAATGTTCTGTACATTAAAATGTTCTAGTTTTATGGTTATTTGACAAAAGTCACTTACTACAAAACGCCTCGGCATCTCAACCCTCAGCAGCAACTCTCCTTTTGTTAATCAGGAAACAGGTTCATTTATTCCAGCGCTGTCAAATAAACCTCGGAAACCTGGTACAGCCGCATTTTTCCCAGCAAACTGACTCCTGCCACTCGAGTTTAACAGCTGAGCTTTCCGATGGCAACTACCCCATGTTCCGACATCTGGCTGGTTCCCGTTGGTGCTCCCTGTGAAGCTGGTCTCCCCAGATCCCCCACCCAGCACCACTCGGCCCTCCCCGGCTGTGAGCGGAGCATCTCACCTCGGAGCAGCACGCAGCCGAACAGCCAGAGGAGCGGATGGATGGACGGAGCCAGCATCGTCGCGGTGGCTAGTGGCTCTACAGCCCTGCTGAGGCTCTGTCCATCCCTGGAGGGACGGGAGGGTGAGGAGCGATTTGCCTGCCTGGGCTGACTCTCACAGAGCTTCCTGTTGAAGAATAGAAGGAAACGGGCTGAATCCACAGGGGAACTGTGGTTTTTAGCCCATTATGGTCGGAGAGGATGTGAGACATCGCTTACCGACGGCAAAGGAAACCTTGCCATCGGGCTGTTGGGGAATTCAGCTCTCGTACTGGGGGAGAGCCTGCCCTGCTTTGGGCCTCAGTAGCTTCTTTACGGTGCTTGGGTTGTTTTTGGAAGATGCTTGCTTTGTGGTGAGGATGTGCACCCAGGTCCAATCTGCTCCCCATCAGCTGTGAGGGCTGCAGGCTGCATTGGTCCTTCCGGGGTGAGGAGCTGCTGGGGGAGCCACTCCTCCCCTCCCACCTGAGAGAGGATTTCTTAACATCTCTGGGAGGGATTTGGAAATATTTGCTTCTCATGGGAACAAGGTAATGCAGAAGCTGGTGCTGCCCCAAGCCCCATGTGTCTCTGTGCAGCTCCAGCAAGTCTGGGCTCCATGATGGTTTTGGGATGCCATTTTACAGGTAGCAGCAGCATCCTACCCCACAGGACACACAGCCCACGCAGGCTCTGACTGACCCAAACTCACGTTGGTTGACAGAGGGAGGAACTGGAAAATTGGGCCAGTCCCATCCCGCATCGAGCCCAAGGGGTTCAGTTTCTCATCCTCGTGAGGTACTTGTCTGTGTAGGAATGGGTGTTTGGGGCGAAAGGAAGAGTCTTAGTGTCCCCATGTGGGAAAGACTCCCACGTCCGCCTGTCTCAGAGGGTCTGTGCAGGCGTTCAGGATGCAAATCCACACAATTGTGTCATTGCCACAGTTCTGTCTCTGGGAGCCGGGCCTGATCCACATGCTGGACATGGAGCTGGGGACGCTGTAACACCGTGCTGGGGTGATGTGCACTTGTGGGAGCTCACCGAGGCACCAAAGGAAAGCTTGTGGTCCAGCCCAGCCTCTTGACACCAGCCCTTACCTGTCTCCTGGCTCGAGGGGCCAGCCCCTTCCCGCAGCCCCCCAAGCTGCAGAGCCTCGGCCGAGGGCAGCGGAGCTGCTCCTTCCCTGCATGGGGCGCATCAAGGGGTGTCTTCTGCTGCAGCAGGGCCCTTGGCTTCCCACAGCCAGGAGACGGCAGCAGGAACGGAGGGAGAGATCTCCTGTGCACTGTACCGCTCCTTGCGTTTCAGCGGGTCTCTTGAACACCCCCAAACCCCCAGGCACAGCATCAGGCCGAAAGCAGGCAGCCTCCCACAGCAGCCCTTGCTTTTACAAACCCTCTGTTAGCAGCCTCCCCCATCGTTTCTCCTCTCTTGCACAGATGTGATGCTCAGAGATTACGCTGTAGATTAAGGTTTTACTGAATCCTGAAATGAGTGCAAATTCCCAGAAGCTCTAATGTGTGGCCAAATCTGCTGGACATTCGGCTGGATGGGGGAAGAGGCATTTCCCATCCCGTCCTCCCCATGTGCAGGAAAGACGGAGCCCAGCTATTCACCCCAGCTTGACCTCTGAGAGCCTCCAGGTAAGAGCAGTGTAGTTTTGGGACGGAAAGATGGAGAGACATGCTTTGGAATGGCTAAAGCTCCAGAGGATCCGTCTTTTCTGCTCTGAGCTGTGTTCAGGGTCACCCTGGGTGGCAGAGGGTCTGACCCCACGGCACCCCTGGTCTGGGTGTTTACTTGCCTGTGTGTGAGGGTAATGCTGCCAGACTCGAGGGCATCCCTGCAGCCTTGCTGACACGGTCACCGTGCGAGGGGAGATGTGTGCCAGCACTGACCTGTCGCTGGCTCCTGCCTGTGACCCTGAGCGTGTCCCAGGGTCTGGAGCTTTGCCGTGGACTCACACCGCTGCTGACGAATGGTCCTTCTGCAGCAGTAGGACTCCCGGCACAGAAAATCAACCCCAGGGGCTGCAGCATCTCCGGGGAGAGGGTCCTTCCCTCCCGGAGCATTGTGTGGATACATGTTGAAAAGGGTGGCTTTTTTACACCGGTTTGTTAACGGCATTAAATTTTAACGCCAGGTCGGTGGAAGGAGGGAGGTTTCCTGCAGTTAAGCGGCTGGGGGTTGTGTCTGCAGCTGAAGGGTGCCTTCTCCCCGAACAAAAGGGCGCTTGTCTGGCGGCGGGTGAGAGGAGGGTTTTTTCCGGTGAGGGTGCGTGACAGTGAGGGAGGGGGCGGTGGCGCTGATGTGGCACCCGGCAAGGTAAGGGAGCACCTTTCCTGCCCACGGGATGAGCAGGCGCTTCCTCCTCTGCCCCGGGGAACCCCGGGGGAGTGTGGGGTGAGGCGTGACGTGGCAGCCTCCGAGGTGAGTCTGGCTGCGCCTGCACCAGAGAACCGTCTGGGAGGTACTTCTGCTGGTCACACTGTCCGCTTCCCAGCCTCGCCGCTGGAGACGATGATCCCCGTGCTGCAGGAACGCCAAGGTACCCCCACGGGGCTAGGGAGGGCTCTCCCCCTACTGCCCCCTTCTCCCACCCGTGCTGGCTCCCTGGGTTTTGCGGCTGGGGGGGGGGGTGGCTCGCAGGGTGGTTTTTGGGGGTGTGGGTCTCCCCCAACGGGCGGTCCCCGTGGGGTTTGTCTTGGATGAGCACCGTGGGGCAGGGGACGAAGAGGGGAGGGTGGAGGGCTCCCCACCAGGGAGCAAGGTGTAGCTGGGAGCCCCATGCTGACTGTGTCTGGGACATGGGGACACAGGGCATTGCCTCCCCAGCTGAATGTGACCCAGGCACTGTCCTACAACCCTGGGTATAACCACCAAAATTCATCCTGTCCCGCGAGCCTGAGGGAGGGAGCACTTAGGGAACCAGCCCGTTTCCCTGGCAGCTGCAAGTGCAGGCAGGAGCTGTTGACTTGAGGGCAGGAGACAGGCATATCGGATGGCCTCTGCTCGGTGGTCACCCCTTTCCATCCCGTGTTACTCTGTCGCAGGTCAGCCTGCTCAGCCATGAACATCTCCGCGCCCGGCAGCCAGCTGAGACAGCCCGAGGCCCAGGACGCAGCCGCCTTCACTCCCATCTCCGTTGTCAGGAGCATGACGAAGAAATCCGACGCCCTGCCCATGATCTCTGCGATCGTCGTCATCTTCGTCCTCTTGGCCGTCTTCATCATCATCATGGTGCACTATGGCCCTCAGCTCCGCACTGTCCAGATCACCCTTTACCACGAGCCCATGCCGCAGGACCTGGACAACGGGGTGCACCTCATGGACTGGAAGAAGCTGGGTTCCCAGAAGAAGCCGCCTGCCCAACCCTGCCAGGGAGAGCTGGCCAGTGGGGACGCATCCGGCATGAGCTGCCAGTGCTCCTGCAAGCACCACCTTCCCTGTGGGAGCGCTGAGCCCAGGGTCATCGAGATCACCTACCTGTGACAAGGCTGCGGGCCACCCGGGCAGGACTCAAGGGACCATGGCCCGCTGGAAAAATAGCAACTGGGATGTTAGCTTAGCCCGAGCCTCACCGGTTCCACAGGTGGAAGTTTCAGCTCCCCAGGGTGGTGTCTCTCCCCAGGTAGGCTCACATAGAAGGTCGTGTCACTGCACTGGCCCATCACCGGCCCCCAGAAGTCCAGCCCAGAGCGACCACTGTCCTCAAGGAAGGTCTGTGTCCCCAGCCCAGGCTCCGGGGCGGGGTTAGCCTATGTGGGACAGTGTTAGCATCTCTTCTGGTTTTTCTCGCCCTGGTGTTACCTGGCCCACGCTGTCTGGGAGTGCCCAGGAGAGCTGTCTTGGTCCTTGCCCCAGCCCAGGATCTCTGGGATTATGCTCGGCCCCTTGGCAGGAGCTGGAAGTTACATCACCCGGAATTTCTTTACAGATTAAAGATGTTTCCACATGCACAGTGCCCACGTTATGCCATCTATATGTCATGGAAAAGCCTCCAGCCCTTCTTTTCCTCCATGCCACAGCCCCTTTTCCTCTATTGGAGGGCTGAAACTCTGTCCTCCCTCCTGCCAGCCCCGGCAGCGGGCTGAGCCCGTGGTGGCGAACAGCCGGAGGAGAGGAGGCAGCACCTGAACCCGCGTCATCGGTGTTTCAGCGGTGGAGCCAGCAGCAGGGGACAATGTGTCTGGTCCCACAGTGGAGAGGGTGAGAGGTGGCAGGGCAGGGGTGGGAGCGGTGATAATGGCACATCAGCCACCCCTTGCAGGTGGCTGAACACCTCAAGGTGTTGGCACCGCTGGAAAAAGGCGTGTATCTCTGGGCAGAGCCTGCAGCAGCGATGGGGAGTCCTAAGGTCATCTGCATTGTGCCCATCACTGCCTGCTGTCCCTGTGCAGAGGGAAGCTCTGCCTGGGGGCCTGGGGACGTGGGTGATTTCAGTGTGCAAAGCAGCAAGGCACATCCTAGATGAGGAGGGAGCGATGGTTGGGTCAGCATCCCACTGTGATGGATGTTGATGTGGCTCGGTCACCTGGGCAGAAGCTCGATGAGGTGGCACAGAGGGAGCAGTGGAGGGGTGAAATGTCATCCTGAGCCCCATAAGGCTCCTGGGGTAGCATGCCATGGTGACCTGCTCAGCCCTGGGAGTCCTGCTGCTGCCAGAGGTGCTGGGCAACTCTTTGGAGAAGAAATTGGTCTTTGTGATCCTCCCTCGGAGTAAGCTGGACATCAAAGCCTGTCTTCAGTGTGTGGACTCGGAGGACAGTCCCTGGAGAGGGAGCACAGCCTCTGCAATCACCCTCCAGGGTTTATTCTGCTGAATAGCCCCAGAAGTCAGAATACGGTTCCCACCTCTCCCCTCCTCGCACCCAAACAGAAAAGACAAATCCGTGTCCATCCTAAGCTGCATCCCTGGCGTAGATCCCTCTGTGCACTGCTGGACAAGAAACAGGGTCTTTTACCTGTTCCTCCAACTGCTGGAGGTATTTCTGGCATGGCAGATGCTCCAGTGTCCTTCTCCTCACTTACTTTAAAGCTAAGTACTGGTTGGACTTGCTGAAAAATGTTGGTCTTTACAATAAATATAATTTACATTCCCTTTTTGGGGGTTTGTTTTCTGTTTTGGTATTTCCTCCCTTTTGTTTTCCGGAGGTGATAGTGCACCATCAGCTTTCTTACACCTGTTGTGGAGGAGATAAGGTCTACCTTTCCAATCGAAAATCAGCGAGAGTCCCACCTCCCTTTGCCTGCCCCCACAGGGTTTACTTTTTAGTTTGTACATCCCAAAGTAGCGGCATCGCCTCCACCTTCCAGGGACACCTCTTGGAACGACGGCTGTAGACCGTGGCAGCCCAGGTGTCACCCCTGGCGAGGGCTCAGTCTCAGGGCTCAAGAACACCCCTTGCTGCCATCACGAGGTCTTCATGGTGGTACCCAGCACGGCTACACCGTGTCTGGAGGACTGGGCTGTGCTGGGACGGTGCCACCTGCCCGGGGTGACTCAGGGCAGTCATCACCCGGCTTTCGTGATCGTGGCATTTTGGATCAGGGAGCAGCTTGGTTTGAGAGAAAACCTTTAGTGGGAGGAACAGGAGCTTTCATGGCAGCTCCCTCTGAAGGACAACCGCGGCAGGGAAACATCATGTTTGCAAAGGAAAGATTAGAAATGTCTAAATATTAATAAAGAGAAAGATAAAATGGGTGATTATTACTAGAACTCACTGATTTGCAGCCGCTGGGGACTCCTAAAGGCCTGATTTATGTTACAGCGTGCCGTGGCCTAGATCTGTCACTCAGGCAGTGGAGGAGCTGGGGAAACCCCACCCTTGCAGACGGCTTTGCCATTGTTCAGGTATTTCAGGTTGTCAAACCAGAAGCAAACGGAACCATCAGCGGACGGTGGGGCTGGTGGGGCTCCAGATTCCCCCACGTTCATCCTGTGCCCACGTTCTCCAGCCCGGGAGCTGTGAGCAGCCCCCCCCTTTATATGACCTTTGCTGGAAAGATCTTGTTTTGAAGTTCTGGCTTTCGGGAGTTTTTCTATGTATTTAATTTGCAAATGGATATTTAGATATAACCTTTTGAAATACACAGGAAAAAAAGGTTACACTTGCTGTAAGACTCGTGATGGCAAACTAGATCATATAAACAAGCGACCATCTTTCGCCAGCTTTCTCCTCCAGAAGGACACCGAGGTTTATATCTGAACTTGGTTTCTTCTTGCTTTTTCCTATGCAATAAAACGTCATTTTCCCACATCCCCCTCTTTTATATTTGGCCAGCTCGACTGCTATTGGCCCATAGGATTGTTTTTTGTAGCTCAAAACTTTATAAACTGCATCAGGGTTCTTGGGTGCCGGAGGCTGTGCATGCAAATTATCATGGCATCATTGCTCTCTGTTCCAACACTGAGCTTGTTCCAGTTTATGTCGCTCGTAACTTTCTTCCCCTCCTTAACAATCCTCTTTTTATGAGCGCAGAGCAACAACCCCCCTGTCGTACCCTGTACGCAGGGGAGCTCCCAGGGCACAGCAAGAGGCTGCAGAGGCTGCGCAGTTCGGGGCTTTCCTCATAGCCAGGCTGGGGTCTGGAGCACAATTCCTGTGAGGGGGCTGGGGGTGCTCAGCCTGGAGGAGGCTCAGGGGAGACCTTACTGCTCTCTACAGCTGCATGAAAGGGGGGTGCAGAGAGGAGGAGGGGGAGGTCAGTCTCTTCTTCCAAGTGACAAGTGATAGGACAAGAGGAAACAGCCCCAAGTTGCCCCAGGGCAGGTTTAGATTGGGTATTAGGGAAAATGTTTCCCCAGGAAGGGCTATCAGGCATTGGAAAGGGCTGCCCAGGGTTGTGATGGTGTCACCATCCCAGGAGGGATTTAGGAGACGTGTGGACGAGGCACTCAGGGACATGGTTTAGTGGTGGGCTTGGCAGTGCTGGGTTAATGGTTGGACTGGATGATCCTTAAGGTCCTTTCCAACACAAAGATTCTATGATTGCTGCCTTAGGAAACCTTTAACCTCACCTCTTAACTCTGTCCTGATGAAAGATCACTCGCATCTCCTTTAATTCCCCTCCTAACTAGGGTGTCACCTGCTGTAGGGGGGGCACCTCCGTCACCCCGGCACAGGCCACC
>NW_010247359.1:12515-14235 GCF_000690775.1 Eurypyga helias | reverse complement strand
TGAAACCCCCAAACATTTCCAGTTGTAACATATGAAAGACCACATTCATATCGTGGCCCGAGAGGAGGAAATGGCACACTTGTGCTAAATATTGTGGGATTGGTTTAACTGGAAAGGTTGTATCTGCACGGGCTTAAGTGCAGGAGATAGAAAAGCCATGTCTCACGCACCAGCAGCTCAAGCAAGCACACCCCTGGGAGAGAGGGAGGGGAAGGGAGAACATAATCTCCTGTAAAACCAGAACTGTAAGCAATAGAAAAGAAACACTTACATTGAAGAGGACAGTAAAGAAACAATGAGCAAATAATATACGTCTATTCCTAATATTTATAACTAAATACTGAAAACTTGACTATGACCTAGGCTACAAGAAATAGAGAACATGCACTCTGATGAATAATGCTGATTTGTGATGCCAACAGACTTTTTGGGAAGTCAGGAATGTAAGAGACAAGTAGTGTGATTTGTAACAGAAGTTGAAATTATAAATTAATGTGATGCTTCTGTTTAATTAGCTATGTTTAATGCATATTTTGCAGGTTCAATTTAGGGTTTGGATCATTTTATCCTTTAGGCTTCTGTCTCCCCTCACAGCATTCCTCCTCCGAGGATGCTACAGCATCCCCACCCCAGATGGAAATTTAGATATACAGCTCTGCTTTACAGCCAATGAATCTCTACAAGGACGGTGGAGTTCAAATTGCAGGTTTTTACCAATAGCATCAGTCTCCAGATTACAGTTTCTTTCTGCACAGACATGCCTGGTACCTCCCTCCCCCTTTCCTCTACGTCCTTTCCACATGCCATGACTATGGTGAGGGACTGTTGAGAGGCAAGCCAAGATCCTGATGGCACTGGAGAAGTTTCTCTTGGGGAAGGAGAGCAGACAGATATGTAAGGGCAAGATGATGGAATCGCTGGATTTTCAGTGGGTATTTGTGTTTGTTTTTTTGAAAAGAAAGTCCAGTTTGTTCACTTTCATACAGGGCTTGCCCAATGCTTCGTAGTGATCACAACAGAATTTGATCTGGCTCTTGGCAAAAACTATGTCCTCTGTATAATCATCAGGTGAGAGATTTACATGTCAAATGTTTACAATGCTTTCTTCAAGAGAAATAGAAAAGCTCTTCAACACCCATCCCAAAAATGCTTTTTCTACTCCAGGATCTTGTGAGTGTTCCTAAAAAAACAGGCTTACATCCTCTTATGCTCACTTAGCCACACCTGGAGCAGCAGCTACCTGTTCAGCATCGTTGTCAGAAAGATGACGGGAGAAATCTGACAGTCTTTCATATGCTTGCAGTGGAAGAGAAGAGTTTTCTTGATGTATTTTTGAGCTTCTTCACTGTATCTGGAGAAAATTAAGGCTGAATATTACAACATTTCAAGAACTTAAAAAGCTGAAACATGTCCTCTGTATTCAGATCACCTCTAAACTTAGGTAGTCAGAACCAGGTGCTTTGAGTACAGCTACATACAGCTACTCCTGCTTCCCATTCCCTCCACCATCCTCTGCCTTCTCACCTGCTGATCTGGAGCTTCTCTGGGCAACTTGAGCCAGTAAGTATTTTCAGTTGATACTAATGAATACCTGACATGAGTCTGCAGCATTATTCAGGCCCAAAACTATGTAATTTCTAAATTGCCCCAACATACCCTAACTTCTGTCCTTTATTGGAGTACAATCAGACTCTTATAATGAAAGAGGGGTTTTAAGGAT
>NW_010247359.1:0-12457 GCF_000690775.1 Eurypyga helias | reverse complement strand
TTACAAACTGGCAATGCTCTTGGAAACCTTTGCTGAGAGAGGGTATCCTATAACAATTAAGGTGTCTCAATGGAGCTATAAAACACTTGAGGAAAATGGAGCAAAAATTGTGAAAGACTGAAATATTCATCTCCTGCCATCTGCTACACAGGATATATGCTATTTTACTCTTTCAATGGCTGTAATATCTCTATGTACAGCAATTTAAAACTCTGTTCTGTTTTAAAATAGAAAGGTAAAGCTTTATTTCACACTCCATTTACCGGCCAGCTGGAACTGCTACGCCTGTTCCTGCTCATTTACGAGAGTTGAGAGGAGAGGGCGGTGGGCAGCACCCCAGTTTAGCTTCTCTGTGAAAAAATGTTGATAGGAAACAAGGGGAAAACCAGCTGTAAACATCTTCCTTAAAGGCAAGAGAGGGGTTATGAAGGAGAACTTAACTTCATTGCACAAATAGCCTTCTTGAGGCCAAAATCACTCCCTCAGAAAGGATCTCTGAGACCAACCAGAACACAATGCGTGGCCTCGCAGTGTCATTTGCACCCCGGGTGGGAAGCTGCAGCAGAGCCGCAGACTCAAAACCCGTACCGAAATATCATTTGAATGCAATTAGAGGCTATAGCACAACAATCGTGGAAAAGGAAAGTGCGTAACAGCAGAAAATAAAACATAGCTAATTGAAACATCATTTTAGAAACTATTGCAGCTCACATTAAAAACACAAAGTATTCTTGCTCTATTTTTATTTATGGGTGGGTTTTTTTGGTTTTCATTTTTAAAAAGGCACACTTCGAACTCTGCTTTACACTGTGCAGCATTATTTTTTCCGTCTACATTTATTTCATCTTCCTTTGACCACTGTCTTTCAGCCACTTTGAGTGCTAGTTCAATGTCAACAAGAGGTAATTTGAGTAGAGATTAACTGCTTCTGGCATCTCAGCAGCAGCGTTCCCAAAATCCTGTTTAAATCAGTACCTCTACGTGTGTCTACTTAAAAAAAGACCAGGTTTCTAACCCAAGTACTAGTGCAAGGCATTAACAGGCTCCTTTTTGGCTGATCTGCCAGCCAGAATGATAGCTTACCAGACAGTCTAGCAGGGTAGCAATTGCTATAACCATCCTCCCGAGTTAATTTTTTTTGTCCTTCTTTCTCTAAATATGGGAAGACCTGTTCTGTTTTGATCTGTGTAACAACCTGTTTTAAATAAAGAGCTAAGGAGAATCTTTGCTTTCCAGCCATCATTGCAGTCCATGTGGCTGCAGTAGAAGGTCCCACACTCTGGACTTGGCCCTAGATCTACTGAAACAGGACCACTGGCCAATGTTACTTCAACAGGGGAGAAGAAGATACCTTCCCATGGATGGAGAGGGACAACAGCAACCCTATCATCCTTTCTTTCCACCAGCTGGTGAAACTTCAGCCCTGTCTTGGTGAAACCAGGGCCAGAGGCTCTGCTCCCTGCCAGTGGAAATGGGGAAATATCTCCAGTTCAGTAGATTGTATCGATTCAGAAATAGGTACATAATCAAGGATTGCTAACATTGTTGGCTGTGAAATCCATGGTGCCTTTAAGTTGTTCTATGTGAGTCTTTTAAGTATTGGTAAGAAAAAAGATGTATATAAAAATAAAATCTCCAGACAAAAACAAACAAAAAACCAATCCCACTTTTGGGACAGAGTAGAAAGTTGATTTTCATTAACCTCAGTGGGAGAAGAACAGGATTTGCCATGGTGCTCTCCCATCTGCTCTGCGGCATTGCTGTGTTGGAGCACAGGCGCTCAGGCAGTGGTGTCTATCACTGTCCTTCGCCTGTAGGAGACCCACTCGTACCACCGTCGCTGTGGGGCACGGACAAACATCCAAACTACCCCTGCTCCCTGCAGAAGTATATCCGTGCAAAATAAGGACCTCAGCAGTGACAGAATTCCCTTCATCTGTCAGGGAAAACAGAGTTGATGAGAAGTCTGTGTTGTTTCTGTTCTTCAGAGAAGAAAGTCTATTAAGTGAGAATCTTTTCCTCTAAGAGATGTCTGAACTGCTTCAAATCCAACGTTTTGATTTACCTGCTCACTGCTGTCACAAAACATGGGAAAAATCCTCTTCAGAGTACCTTGGCGTGCTGGAGACAATCTTTTGAAACCAACTTACCACATGTTCAGAAGGAAAAGGAAAGTACTTATGGAACGTGTCTCACAGGCTCATAAAAACATGGTCATTAACTCTCTTTTTAAGTCTTTGTTAAAATATGACAGTTACAGCGGGAAAGAAAATGCCAACAGCTGCTCAGATCTGGAAAAACAGATAGAAACCCCAACCTCAGGGGCGGAAAGAACATGAAGGATTTTTTTTTTTTGGTCAGTTTCCTGCAGAAAAATCCTTAAATATCTGCTACTCGAAAAGTCTGCAAGTTAAGAAAAGGCTAGCAAGCATCCTGAAGGCAGTTGCAAGTTATACATCCACCGTAGTCCTGCAAGCTGGTGCAGAGTGGCCTCCTTTCCAGCCCCAGCTCAGACTGTCAGAGGATAGCCTCAGTGAGTCTCAGCTGTATCTTTCTAATTGCATTTCAATTATTGAAAAGCAAGGCTTGTGTTTGGCCTGTACATCAAAAATGTCAATTTCCCAGAACATTTTCCCCCACTGGGTGTATTTTTCTTTTTATAAAAAATATGCTCTAAGCCTCTAATGAAAAAAAATGGGAATTTTATACCCTGCTGGTGGCATAATCATTTCAGTTTTCCTGGAGTCGGTAGGCTCCATAAGGAGACAATATTATTAGGAAAAGAGAAGACAAGACTCCCGTGAAGACACAAGAAAGGCAGCAGGGTTCTGGAGGAGTCAGGAATGTCTCATGACTTAAATCAGGGTGGAAGCTGCAGGCTCAATAGCCCAACCCCACCGCTCGGAAGGGACCTGGGTGTCAACCCAGTGTCTAAACTCCCAGCTATGTTGCACACATAGGCATGCTGTAAGGCAAGCAGCGGGAGACAGGCTGTGCATCTCCACTCACAACTCACTTGCAAGTCAGCCAAGCAGCGACAAGGACCAGATGTGCAAAAAACCACAGGTGGGCTGTGTTTTGCACAGACCAAACGAAGGCCAACAAGGCAGTACAGCATAGGTTTAAACAAGAAAACTAGCAGAGCTTGGTTTGGGTTGGTTGTTTTCTCCACACCTCCTCTGAGCGAGCACAACCTCTCTAACGAAGGCAGTGTAGCTCAAACACCTCTTTCCTTAGCTGGGGGCTATTGTAATTTCCCCCAGGCAAAGTAGACTTTGAGGTGGCATTGCTCAGCTTTTCTTACAGAACAGTCTCTGCACAACCATCACACCTAGGAGAGCCTTAAACTACACTTAAAAAAACCCCTCCTGCGTTCTTTGGCACCTTTACAGAGTAACTAATAAAAGCATTGGCAGAACAGAAAGCAAATGGCAGCCGTCGACTTTTGGAGGGAACATTGGCTACAGTTTTCAGAAGTGGAATGACTTTTCCTTCTTACTGCATTTCCTGTGAGATCCTGCCCTTTAACCAAGCACTAAATCTCAGTGTAATTACATAATTTTTTTTTTTTTTCTTGCTACCATGGCAAAACTTAGCCTAAAATGGATTGGATAGCATAACCTGAATTTATTTTGCATGGCCCAAGTTAGCTCAAATGCTACTTGGGATAAAAGAAGGCCATATGCAATAGTGGAAACTGTAGTAGGGTGTGTTACAGATTTTCCTGTAAGAGGGATTTTATTCAGAGAGCCAAGAATTAGAGATCACACTGGGGGAAGGGGTGGGCACAACAACAGAACAGAGGAAGCACTTTAAGGACATAATGATCATGCTCTAAGCAAAAACAGAAGACTAGACTTGAGGTCAACTTGCAAAGCTATACACAGGGGGCAGCAGGCACCCCACTTTTGTAAAGCCAGGTAAGAAATATACAGCCCAACATTATTTTGAATCATGAAAATCAACCTGCTCCACACAAAGAACAGCAGATAGCATGAAACTCTTTTACTAAGATGAATCAAAACACTTGGTGTGAATGGTCCGAGATGTGAGCATTGGTGCTGGCATTACTCACATTCCTTTCTCTCCACCACACGGTGGGCAACTGGAATTCACAATTTATAACTGGCAGACTGCTTACATGTTCTCCCAATATGTTAACCGTTGTCTTGATTTGTATTGTTTTTTCCCCAACATCACAACTTCTTCGCTAGGCTTTGTTGTGGGCAAGGTTATGTACATGGCAAAGCTTCCCATATGGAATGGTTTAATGGATCTGGAATATCAATGCAATCACCACGTTTTGCAACAGATGTGGCTTGGTTAGATGAGGAGCCAGTTACCATGGGTGTTTTTACACTTGTTTTACACAATGTTCCTATCACCACGTGGAGGTAAGACAGAAAAGCAATGCCTTTGGGGAGGGAGAGGCTGTCTGTAAGGGACATGTTGGCCAAAAGAAAGAGGAATGAAGGAAAACAGAGGGTTAACAGATAGTGTTCATGGATACATCTGAATTTCAATTAATGACCAGCCCTGTGGGTGCCACTTAGCCACTGATCTTACTATCAGCCCCAGTGAGGCCACTAATTCTTCTCCAGGTTGTGACTGATCCAACCCATCAGGCCAACAGCCAGTGCAGAGCCAACAGCCTCATCTCCTTCAGCTGTTTCATCCCTGCTTCCACTTCCTCCCTCCACCTCCACCCCCAGAGATCAGGACATGTTATGCAACAGAATGCATATTAATGTCACCATCTGGGCAGAGGAATGTATCTACAACCTCAGCACAACACTCTGGGTTGAACCATCACAGCCCGAGTTACAGCTCACAGTCATGAAAAGCAGTTGGAAATCCCTCATGGTTTGGGTTCAGGTTTAGCCTGGGGTTACATTCCAGAGTCAAGGTTATTTGTAGGTCCTCAGCCTGGGATTTCCCTCGGGGTTTCTCCCTCTGCAAAGGAACATGGGGTGACCCCACAGCCTGCGTGTGCTGGTTACCACTTGTAATTTGTGTTTCCCTCTGGGGAACTGCCATCCCCATCATCGAAACTGCCCAGAGAGGGGCAGAATATGGCAATGGGCAGTGGTGAAGATTGGTCTGTTGAGGGTTGAATGTACCCTTTGACTTCTGCTTAGGACAGGCTTGCCAAAGGTACATGCAGCAGGTAAGAGTCAATTTGCTCTCAAAGTTCAGGAAAACAGCATGGAGATGGGAACACCATAGCCTTCCCTAGCTCAGTTCAAAAGAAAACCTACCTTCATCCCTTAAACAGATTTGGCTAATCTCAAATATAATGGAGCCACAGATCTCCTACTCTCAGGGTCAAGGAGCAAGGGAGAGGGCAGGGTCCAGGCAAGTAACAAAACAAAAGTCAATGGGAACAAAGAAGGGCATTTAGACGAGAAGAAGAAGGAGCTGTGTAAAAGCAATGACATTTTTGATGAAACAAAAAGCATATTAGATGAAAGCCAAGTATTGGATCCAGGGAAATGATTTGAATCATCCCTTTGGATCCGCTCCACTCTTAATAAAACATCAACTATTCATTGAGAGCACACGTGTGTGCATGAATCAGTAGCCTGGTGGGTCTACTTTTGAGAGATGAGACTCTGAGCAGCAGTCCCTCTTCTAGTAAACGTTAATTGTTTATCCACAGTGGAACAACTTCAAGAGGAGAGTCTGTGGGCTTCCCAACTGCCTCCTCCTTGGGCAAAATAGTGACAGGAGACCTGGACAAGTTCCTCAACTGCTCCTCCATTCACCCCTGGAAACCAGAAACCCTCTCAGTACATCTGACTTGGATTCACCCTTCCATTTTTTCAGCTGCAGAGCAGTCCTGGTGCTGACCTGGGGGAAGGAGCCCTTTCCAGCCCCAGCTCTCCCTGTGGTCCCCAGCCCCATAACTGCAACCACGCACCTGCCAGAAGATTTGTGCTCTCATTCAAAATACAAGCTGACTAGATACCACACAGAGGCAACCAGATTCCTACGAGCACTGCTGAAAGCAGCACCTCTAAGAGGAGCAGGGAATGGCTCTCCAATAACAGCCAGCCCCCTGTCTTGGGTTTTGCTGCAGCCACAAAGTCAAGAGCAGTAGCAAGCCTGTTTTAATTAAATACCATTTAACACCACCAAACTGTAATGCTTGCTTACGTATTTCAGCCGGTCACAGTCAGCTCTTAGCCAGTATGTGTTCAAAACTTGTTTATGCTTCACATCAGCCATTTCCCACAGGATCAATCCCTACTAGCAGGCTGAATGCAGTTTCTTGACCATTTAAAAAAAAAGACAACAAAAAAAACCCCAAAGTACAACTTAATACTGTGGGGGAAGAGAAGCAACTGTCTTGTATCCTATGTTCTTTGGAGGCTGGGAAAGCAGAAATGAATCAGCATCCTTAGTACTAAGGAAGCAAAATGGTACTGCATTGCAAACATGCTCTTTTTCTTATTAGTTGCACACTTTTCACGTGGGCACTGCCCATCAGGAAAGTTACTTTCCCATTGCCATGACCAGAAGGTAAGATGTTTTGTTGCCATCATGTCTACTATCACCTTCCCACATCTTATGAATGGACAGCAAACCACAGGCTGCACAAGACTGCTCTACAGGAAATATTGCCAGCCTGTCATCGGTTGCTTTATCTTATGTCTGGGGAGAGCAGCCATGCAGCACAATCTGCCACAGGAGTGCACCGCATATCCCGATTTACACCTCAGGATGCAATACACATACATGGAAAGAGGGACTCTGCCCTAATTTCCAGTGCTGCAGCATTCCCAAGCTGGAGGCAAGGCAGCAGAGCAGAGGGGTGAGAAAAAGAAGGGTGACAGCCCCAGGAGAGGCATGGACTGCTGCCAGTGCTCCCAGAAGAGACCCAATTTCCAGTGTCAGGGTGGTCTGAGTCCTTCTGGTCCCTACTGCAGAGATCCCCTGCTTCCTCCTGGTGCCAGGACAAGGAGGGAGCTAGGACTCTTAGCACATCTACAGAATTCCTCTTCACTGTGCCATTCCCAGTTGCCTTGCAACTCAAATTTATATACAGAACTCAACGTGGAAAAATCACACTGACACAGTTGGGATAAGGATTTGAGGATCACAGGTTCATAGCAAGAGGCACAGGCAATGAGACCATGCAGATTATTTGCAGACCAAGATGAAAAGCACCAGATGGATTGGTTTCCTGTCATATTGGAGCTCTTCCCCCCACACTGTGCAGTGCCAGTGTCATCTGGATGCTTCACATTCCTTTCCAACTCAGCAAATTCAACTTTGTGAGTCATCCAAGTGGATGGCTGAGCTAGATGAAACACAGGGCATGCCTTGCTAAGACAATTAAGAAGTTAGTAGAAAGAATCCTGCATCAGGCCCCAGGAATTGCCCGGCACAGCTCTGCTAGATGGAAAGCAGCAGCAACTTCCACACAAGTAATCCTTGTGTTGGAAGGCCTGTCATTAGTCATGAGCAAATCAAACCCAGCACAGAAGATACATCAGCAGGCTGAACCATCTTGAGGGTTCATCTCTTCCTAGAAAATAATTTTCATTCCTTTAGTTACTGCTTTTTATGGAAATGACAGATGCACTTACAAAATAGAAGCTCTAAGTCTTGCTAAAGATGAACAGGCAGAAATAAGCTCTAATTTGGAGCAGAACCACAGAATGATTGAGGTTGGAAGGGAGCTCTGGAGGTCATCTGGTCCAACCCCCCTGCTCAAGCAAAGCCACCTAGAGATGGTTGCCCAGAACCACATCCAGACAGCTTTTGAACATCTCCAAGGATGGAGAGTCCACAATCTCTCTGGGCAACCTGTGCCAGTGCACAGTCACACAGACTACATCTCACAAAAGTGAGAAGAGGAGTCATACTCCCACTCCAAATATGCATCAATATATACACGGTCTATTATCATATATGCACAAACATTTTACATAGAATTTTGTGTATATGGGACATATATATGTTGACATGTATCTTCCTCCAACTTTCTCAACCACACTGAAAACGAAAGCAATTCCTTTCTCCAGAGCAAGAAACCTCTCTTAGAGGAAATGGAGCAGACAGTCTGGCTCTCAGGCACTTGTATAAAGTTACACACAAGCTACACTAAGAATCACATAACTGTTATAGTAAAGATGAATGTTTGCATTTAAGCAAGAGATCACACTTGTGCAGAAGAATAAAGAGAAAAATCAAACCTTAAGCATCATAAAGTACATCTGATGCATTTACAGCATCCCAGGAAGCCTGCAATTACTGCACAGAAAACTAAAAAATTCCAGGTTCCCTGGAAGCCAACTGCTAAAATCATTAGAGCTTCCTGGAATAACAACATTCCCTCCTGCCTTAGCTAGATCTGTCAACAACAGGAGCCCCAAGGAATCTCCCATATTTCTGGTTACTGCTCTCATCCTTGGGGTCCTTACATCACATTGAGATGCTCATTTCCCAGGCAGAGCACAACCAGCTGTACCTTCCTCTGGAGCCTGCCAGGATCATTCCTGCAACAGCCCCACAGCTGCAGAGGGGAAAAATCAGACACTGTAGCATGCAGGATGGTTACCTTGGATATCTGGGACTCTGCATGGGACATATCCCCCACCTGCATCCTTCCCCCCTTTGGGCACATCCATTTTTTTCTTCTCCTTAACACACACTCTCCCCTCTTCTAAAGCATACTTGTCATTTCTTGTCACCACACACATAGCCTGTGTCTCCTTTTTCTGCTCTTCCCTCTCATCCGTGGCCACCTCATCACCTCGCCTGTGGAATAACAGCTCTGTTCAGAGACAACAGAGCAGGGCCAGCAAACTACTCTCATGGTGCAGAACATAACTTACAGCACAGGCGGGGATGCTGGAGAAAAAGAGCTGAATAATGAGACAATTTACAAAAGCAAGGCACCTGCAGCCTCTACATCAGCACAGTATGCTACTGCTAGGTCTGACCTGGTGTCTATACATGTACTTGCAGAACTGTTTCAATACACTTGCATGATTGAGTTAGTATTTCCTGAAAGACAAAGGAAAGCACTTCACGGTTTTAGTTATATTTAAATTTTCCTAGAAGAATGGCTTGAACAGGAACCTAGCTTTTTGGTTATTAGCAAAGCCAAGCTTTTTTTTTTTGGTAAATTCTTTTCCAACCTCTGCAACTGGATTTACACCACTGTCACCAGAAATGTTATAGTTAGTAAATGATCAAGCACAGGTCCATCATGCTGCTTTTGGGTGATGTTACTCCGTGTATTTTTCCCCCAGTCAGATCACTTAAGGTAAAAGAAAAATAAATCATAACAACCCCTTCCATAGTCTTCAAGATTGTTTAACAAGTATTAAGCAGATGAGGTCATAGTGGTGATGTATTACTCTCTTGAATCACAGGTCATAGATGAAGGTACAGAATAATGGTGACTCCAACCTTGCAAACACTGTTCAGGGTAGCTTGGATCCATGGCTAAATTCAAGCTTAAAAGATGCCTCTATCTTTACAGTGAGCCAAGACAGGCTGACCCCTATTCCTGAGCAGATTTGAAATGACTTGGGAACCAGCTAACACACTGAGACACAAAAACTTTTCATCTCCATAAGTTTTTCCTCTTGAAAGCAGATTTCCTTCCAGATCAGCGGTTCTAGAGATGAAAAAAGGGCACCCTGTTTCCAACTTCACTTGTCCACACTGGAACAAGGTCCCCAGAACGGGAAGGTCTTAGAAACAACAGTCCCACTCCAAAGTTCTGGAGTATGGCAGCACTGTCTCAGCAAATTTGTCACATAATCCACTTGAGAGGGTTTGGCTTCACATGTCAAAAGACAGACATGACACTGACTGACTTACTCAAATTAGTTTTGCCTGTAAGCATCAAGGATAAGGACAGGATTCTTGCCCATCTTTTGGGTTATGTTACTGTAACTTTATGAATCAAGTGGTGACATAAACAAAAAGCAAAAAACTCTACAACTTGTGTGCAATTTAAGTGTTCTTTAAATTTACTGTTAAGATAGCATTGTTTGCTCCCAAAAGCTCTTCATGGTTTAAGCAATTAGATGATACATATAATTAAACCTGTATTATGTCTGTATTGACCCTAAGCAACCACAATATGCAAGCAATGTGCAAACACACAAATTGAAATAACAGAAAAGGACACCAAGTGAAGCCTTCCTCTACAAATAAGAAACTTGTTACACAGAAAGTACATGAAAAGCACAGAAAGTTGGTAGCACACAGGATCTCCAAGCCAACCATTGGAGTCTTCAACTAAATCTCTCAACCACAACTGTATCGAGGCTTCTTTTCTCTGGTTTTGGCCGATGTTTGATGCCATGTCTTTGTGTGCCTGCACACATGCATTTATGGACTAATACGAACTGTGTCACCTCTCAGTATTGGCTTTGAAGAGGACCTTGTCTCCATTTTGGGATGGTTTCACAGTTTTGGCAGTTTGTCTTTACTGGTCATAGGCACAAAACAAACCAGGCAAGCAGGTTGCATGCCTTTATGAAGAGATGTGCCACATACTGCCAGCTCCTCCTATACCCTATAGGACCAGAAAGTCCAGGCACACACCTCCCTCCAAAGGTGGATATGAAATCCTTTATTGATTTCTTCCAAGGCCACACAGGCAAAGCAGCCTTGAGTTGTCGGCACATCTAAAAGAGCACATTGCTCTTGCCTGCATGGCTCAGCTCCACTCACCCAGGCACTTCAGGAAAGAGCAGCTCCTTCCTGCTCACTTTCGGAAATCTCTACCCAAACTTTCCGAAACACACAAAGAACTAACAATATCTAACCTGCAAAAACAGGAGAAAAAAGAAACTGCTTTCATGAAGCTTTAGCAGGATCTACAGTAGCAACTGGCAAAGGCTTTTGCTACTGTGAAACAGCATAGGGAACTCATTTAACAAGGAAATTAAGTATTTTCTACACCTTGTATATATGCAAGTCTCTTACCCTCGGGCATACTGTCAATGAATGCAACCGCAGCTCTGTCATGACAGCCCTGCATTCAATAGGGCCTTTGTCCAGTGAAAAACATCAGCATTTTCAGGCAAACTGTAACAGCAGGTCACTGGTTGCAAGCCCTGAGCCTAATTATTGGCAAAACACCATTTGAAAATTTAGCTTTAGTTTGCACTATGCCTGTTCTCTGGCCATTAGCAAGTATTTAAACAGAATTAATTAGCTACTTGCAAGGTCATTTCAATGTCTTTTGCGACGAAGCCTAGTGAATTCATACATATACGGGGTAAAGGGCACACGTGGGTTAGCCTGCCAGCAGTGAAGTTTGCAACCCATAACTCAGGTGACCAAGCAAACTGTTTCAGCCAGCTCCTCAGACGAGTGACCCCTTTGGTCTACATATAAACAGCCCCTTCCTATATTCACCCTACTTGCTTTATATCTAGGGCTTGAACTATTGAGCAAAACGCCAAGTGAGCAAGCAAGGTGGAGGGAAACGAGAGAGAAAGGAATTATTCTGATATCTAGGAACTTATTTCTCCCCCAACTAAAAAAAAAACCACAAACACCAACCAAATGCATTTACCTTTGAAGAGAATCACAGTTCAGCAACAAAGCTGTGCCCCATGAGATTGCTTTTTAAAGCCATTCCGAAGGTCTGAAGACAGCATTTCTCTCAGACATATATAGCTTTGTCAGAAGACAATTTAAACTCTCTGCCTCCTTCTAGTTAAACAGCTGCACTAAACAATTCAACTAGCACCATCAATTATACAATTAGCAATCTATTGTTCTTGAGCCAGTCCTAAATTATGAGCCAATTTGTAGCTTGATTTGTAGTAGTTGGGGTAGTTTGCATAATTAACACAACACATGTTCTAAATCCTATCTTTAATTATAAAGTTGCAACAACATGCAGACCAAGAATTACTTAATGAAGACCACGAACTTGTCAAAAACATTTATTAAATTGGTGACAGAAAATTCACCTAAAAAAGACAGGAAAAAAAAACCCAGAGAAAAAAAAGGAATAGACAGAGTACACCTAAAAATGTTCACATAGCTAATAATACAATAATACAGCAAAATAAAAGAAGATATGGCATATTCACACATTTGTGAATGGCATATTGTATGCTTGCCCTAGAAGGAATGTTACAGCTTAAAATAACTGAATCAAAATGGATAATCGGAGGTGTGGTGTATTGCCAATTTAAAAATAAGAAAAGAAGATAATTCTTGCACATGGAATCATACGTGGCTTTTTTCAGAACTAGCGTACTGAGGAAAAATTATCCTCACTGTACCCTCAGCAAGCTCTAAAGTAGCTGTTACCACTGAGAAAAGGTATGTCAGGATCACTGGGAAAATGTCAACACAATTCTCTGGAGAGGCTATACTGAAACCTCAGAAATTATTTAAAGAAGAAAATGTCCTGTCACTGCATTTATCTATGGATATATCCAGAGATATTTTATTTTATTTTATTTTA
>NW_010247358.1:0-1049 GCF_000690775.1 Eurypyga helias | reverse complement strand
GAGCCTGTACTTGTGCTTAGGGAGGATCTTCTCCCTCTCTCCCCAGAGAGACCAAGGGTAGCCTGAAAGGCAGCACGCTGGCTAAGTCTCTCACCCTGTAATTATCACCTTGCCTTCTTGCATTACAGGGGCCTGTTTGGGAATTTTTCTATGAATAATGCTAGCCACTAAAGAAGGAGCAAGAGAAACTCGTGTATTTAAAGCCCAATTCTGGCAAACAGCATATTGTGCACTTCCACAACTGGAGATCTTTTGCTTTGTAGATAAATACCTAGTTTCTTATCAGTTAATAACATAGGATGTCACCACTGACAACTGACCTACAGAAAACTTGAAATCCTCTGTCACCTTTTCCTAACGCCTCGGAGGGCTATCCTCAAGCAGACTATTTAACCTCTAGAGCTGCTTCTCCTCCATCATCCACACCACCCCGGTATGCGCAGCTAAAGCATTTCCCCCCAGCTCATCACTCCAGGCACTGTGCTGTCTAACACAGACCTATCTATCTGTGCTCAGCCTCTGGGCTTTGGGCAAAAATTACCAAAATGTACACAAAGGACAGACCCTTGCCGGAATTGGATGCGTAGGGAACAAAAGGAACACTGACTTAAGACTATAGACTGCTTTGCCTGTTTCAGGAAGCTGTTACAAAATTGGTAGTCTAACCTCAAATTGCACACTGATGGTTATTCTTCGAAGGTATTCAGGTGCAGCAAGAGGTAACAATATAATCCCAGCATTTGGATGTACAGACTGCACCCCCAAGAGAAGGAGTTTTTGGCTTAACTGCCCTGATACCCGATTTTAGGTGATCTTCGGGCTCTCTACACTTTTAACCTGCCATGGCAGCTATTTAAAGATGTAAAGCTGCGACTTGAGCCTCATAATGCCCAAACCATGTGACAACCTTACCAGGCTCCTAATTTTAACACTTAACGGCAGCAGTTCAGCGTTACCGCACCGGGTACAGGGACACTGGAAGGCAGAGCAGCCCATCATCCGCAGGGTGATGGAGCACTCCGCAAGCGTTGCAATTCTACTGCTTTACC
>NW_010247357.1:7913-23925 GCF_000690775.1 Eurypyga helias | reverse complement strand
TTCCCCTCTCCCAGCTGCCTGTACCTCTGCTGCCAGAGCTGAGCCCGAGCTGCGCACAGGGGAGAGAGCACAGGGGCTCCTCTTCGCCCCATTTCCCCTTCTGACTCTACCTGCCCCCAATAAGGCCCGGTGCAGACCGAGGCTTGACATCAGTCTCCAGGCTTTGCAATTGTGCTCATTCCCATGGCAACAACAAACACACAATTATAGATATATAATATTATATAAACCCAAGTGGGCTCTCGGGCAGGAGTGAGAGGTTCACCTGCTCGCAGCCCCCTCCCAAGTCCGGGCGGCAGCTCCCGTGGGAGTACGGAGAGGTGGCTTCAGCCTGGGGAAGATGCGCAGCCCCTGGCTGCCCGCGACTCGGGAAGCAGCCTCCCTGGGCAGCCCCGGCCTGCCTGCCCCTCTGCCTCTCCGGAGGCAGGCGAATAAAGCACAGCGCAGCAGGCAATTCAATTACAAAACTTCCCACAGGGAAGAGGAAACGGAGCAGCCCTGTTCCTCCCTGGCGCACAGGGAGTTCTGCAGAGGTGGCAAAGGGGACAGGATAGGCAAATGCAGCAGCAGAATTGGGGCTGGGACTGCTTCCCCCCTGCTCCCCCCCTCCTCACACCAACTGTACATCAAGCTGTAAGGCACTGTCTGGGGCTAATGAAAACATAATTATGCTTATTTAGATGCAGGAGGTCTAATCTAATCGCGAGCTACCCAACGACATCTGCTCTGATCCATTGGGCAGGGAAACCTGCCCCATGGAGGGATGAGTAGGTGCACACCAGCAAAGAGGGGCTTCGTGACACAGTCACAGACTGAAAATTATCAGCTCCAGCCCGGTCAGCTCCAGCCCAGGCTAAGAAAAGTTCAAAACCTTCTCCTTTCAGGGCTTGCATCTGGGCTAGTGATTATCAGGGAAACTGGACCAGTCCCTTTGGATGGGGGCACATGGTATCATGGGGGGTGAGCATAGCATGGCCACAGGTCCCATTCATGCAAGGCTGATGGGTGTGATGGCACTTGCCTGGTGTTTGAGGGGACTCTGTGCTGCCAAAGCCACCCTGACACATGAGGTGAGCTCCTGCCACCTGCACCTCGCCACTTCTCTGCCTACCAGCCCTCCTGACAGGCAGGCAGATCTACAGGAGGCCAAAAACAGGCTGGGGAGGCAGAAACTGTGCTGGGGAGACAAAACCCATGAGGCAAAGCCCTGACTGCTGGGGTGCTTGGATCCAGATACATACAGCTCCTGGCACTACTCCGGGACACAGTTTTGGCAGCGCACCTCACCCACAACCCCACCACTCCCTGAAGCTGCATTCTTGGCAGAATCCCAACCCACCTGACTAGCCCAGAGCTTAAGGGAACCAGATGAGCTGTGCTCATCCGTGGGCCACATCCTCACCAAGGCATGGCAGCGCTTCTTTCACCTATGGAAAAGTTAATGGGACGATGCTCATATTTGCATCATCTGGAGCTTTGCAGAAGCCCATAAATCGGGGCAAGATAGGAACAAAATGTTAGTACAGGAAGGGAACTGCTGGCCTGTGCATATCCTGTGCATCCATCTGAGCCAGGGAGGAGCCCCAGGTAGCCTTTCCCTCCAGCCAGTAGCCGTGAGTCAGCCCGGGGATTCATAAACAACTAATGAGGCAGATGTTGATGTGCAAATGGCGAAGGTGGAGCACGACCCTCTTCAGCCCATCGGCACCCAGAGAGCCTGTTCCACACAACTCTTGGTGTGACGGCAAACGTTTACACCTTCCTTCCCCCAGCAAAGAGCATTTGTCAACAGGATTTCTCCTTAGGGAGCATGTTGCTGTAATCCTGCTGCATCCTACTTGGTAGCCGAGAGCCCCGGAGAGGTCTCCCCAGCTCTGGAGAACTCCCCCCGTGCCCAGCCTTGCGGAGTCAGCCTCATCCACTGAAGTCGCTTTCCCCCTTCTCACAGCTGGGAGCAAATGCAAGCGGCGCTACGGAGCAAGTTATCACCCCAAACTGCTCAGGAGAGGGCATAGCCTCTCGCCTGCCCCTCTCACCGCTGCTCCCCGGTTCCCCCTCTCCTCTGAGATCAGCTCAGCGCTGTTTGCTTCTGGCCATATGCTGCCAGCGGTTAGAGAAGCCAAATATAACCACAGCAGCTAATGCTCACCCAAGTTTCCCTTCCCTCTCCCCCAAATCTGTGCTCTTCCCTCTCTCCTGCTGCCTCACCCACCTCTCTTTCGGGAGCCGGCGGTGCTGTGGGCTCCAGCGAGGAGGTCGGGTGCACGTCAAGGAGCTGGTGATGGGTCTCTCTCGGGGGGTGGGTGGCCAGCAGCCGGCTCTGCTGCCGGGGCTCGCAGCCTGCCAGCAGGAACGTGCCGCCCAGGATGCTCGGCTCTCTAAGATCCTTAGGAAACCGTGGCCTCGGCACAGATCACACACACACACACAATATCCCCAGCAGCCGTGGCGCTGGAGTTATTCGGCTGCTATTTCTATGCAACTCGAAATGTGTTCGAGGGATTACTGCCCGGGGAATAAAGAAACGGCTAAACATATTTATACTAAAGCTTAAGGAGCCTATGTAACGGCACACACACACACCAGCTGATAGGGGGGTCTGGCACAGAGACTGCAGTGATTTGGGACAAATCCCAGGATTGTCTGTCTGTGCTCTAGTTTAGAGCAAGTGCCTATGCTGGTGCTTGCCTAGAGGTGGCAGTGAGCCTTCGCTCTTGTCCTCTGCCGAGCAGAGTGGCACAGGAGGGCCTGGGAAGTCCCCAGCAGAGCTGGAGCTTTGCATTCGGGTGGCTTGCCCACAGGTGAAGCGTTTGCTGTGGGCATAAATACCGGTCCCTGTGCCCACATGCGCACGGCGGATCGCAGGCAGGACCTGCAAGGAGGAGTCCCTCCGTCCTCCCCATGTGTCCTGCACACTCATGCCATGGGCTCAGGAAGATTTCTTGGCATCCTCCCCCATGCAAGGTGCATGGGGAAAAGACTGGGGTTTGATCAAATCCAGACTGCCTTTAAAACCTGGGAGGACACAGCCAAGGGAGCTTGGTTTTAGTAACATCCCTGTGCCGGCTCCCAGCCCCACCAGCCCACAAGTTCCACGATGTCTTTGGAGAGAAACACTTTGCTCCGCAATTTCAGGGTCTGTAACAAGTCCCGAGTTACTGGGCAGAGATGTGGCAACATGAAGTCTTCCAGCACAAACACCATCAGCTTTTCACCAAAACCACCCTCCCTTCCAACAAGGCACCTGTAAATCCCACCAAAACTCAAATACATTCTCAAACCTCCCCACACTGAGGGTTACAGTTCAAAACATGCTGCTGGAAAGACTCTTTCAGAGCACATCTCACAGCTTCTGAGGGTATAAAGCGGGTTATAGAGGGTGATCTCCCTCTCACACGTACGCATAGGCACGCACACACTCACACACAAACTAATAAAAAGATATTAGTAGAAGAGTAGTTGGCTTCCGGCATTCAACTAACTCAAGCTTCATACAGACACCAAAGAAATGAAATTATGGGAGCACACAGACAAGAAATTCCAGGGGGATGAATTAATGTTTCATTGCTATTACAGGGCAGAGAAGTACCTGTCTGTCTTCCCTTGTGTCTCCTTCTCTTGTACTTCAAGATGTGAACCCCCTACCTTGAAAAGTCACCTTAGCATGTTTCCTCCAGCCCAAGCCCTACCACCTTTCCACCAAAATCAAAATTGCTTTCATTATCATCTTAGGGACACATCAGAAGGGTAATAAACACACCAAAGTTCAAGGACTTCTTGTAAATCCAGGGTCTAATTTAGACAGATTTAAAAAAAAAAGAAAAAAGAAAAAGACAACAACTACTTTAAGACCTTTCTTCCCAGGCTGAAAGGGATTAGAGTTACTTCTGGGTTATTCAGATGCAAACACTGTTTTGAAACACAAGTGCCTGAGCCATCCACCAGCAGCTGTAAGTTTGGGGGCAGATGCTCGGCAGCGGCAGAGCTACACGACTCCACTGAAATCAGCAGAATCGAGATCATTAAAGCCAGCTAAAACCAGCCAGTTCTCAGTATTTCATACCATCTGAGTCCCTATTTCAAGCCTGTTCCTTTCTAGTGGGATCCAGCCCCCAAATGGTACCTTTTTAACATTTGGATCAATTATTGGGGTAATTACAAACTAGAAAAATCACTTTTGTGTCAACCTTAAATGGTATATTGAGAGATTAAGTTTTTTTTCCTATGAAGTGACACATTTCAGAGGACTGTAGGTTAAAGACTCTTTCAAAAAGACCCAAATCCCTAATCTTAAATGAAAAGTTATCTCTGGAGGACCTTGGGGTGGGTGGTGACAAACACAGGAAAGGGCCCTGCGTCAGCCAGCGCCCTGGGTAAATAGGGACGGGGAGGAGAGCGGAGGGCTTGGAGCAGGCTGACAAGCCTGATAAGCCAAATCTGCAAAGCATTCATTGCAAAAAAGAACACAAAGCAAACCCAAAAGCAGAGAAACAGCTGCTGTTGAGTTCTTAATTTATAAAAAAGAGCAAGAAGGAAAAAAAAAAGAAGAAAGGCCAGAAATACTCTGCTACCCACCAGCAAAGCCCCTGGCATGCCTCCCAGCAGAACGGGTGGAGTGGGAGGCTCCAGCATCCCTGCTGCCCCCCGGACCCATTGAAGTGAAGCAGCGTATTTAGGGGGACCCCACAAGCTCTGCAGCCCCTCCATCACAACTCTGGGGGACATGCAAGCTTAGGGGGACACAAAGGTGTTGGTCACTCACCTCTCAATCAGCACTGTTTGGCCATGGCCAAGGATCTTGCCCAGCCCAAATGTGAGAGTCAGTGTCTCCCCCCAAAAAAAGAGCGAAAAACAAGTCGAGAGACAGAGCTGTGAGGTTTTTCGCCCCCTTTTCTTCCACAAGCCAAACAAAAGAAAGGCAGCACTCAGCCTTCCCACTGACTTGGGAGAAGTTTGCAGAAGCTATGCCAGGAATTTAGATTTATTTCTGGAATTACTTTAATGGGACGTTGAAACGCTTCTGTAATTTGAAGGTATTAAACAGCTTCTTCTAGCTAAACCAAGACAAAGCAATCCCAAGACAAACCACTTTGCTTTAAACCAACAAACACCAGCATGGCCAGGGGAGCTCGGCAGCCCCACACAAAGCCCTGGCAGTGGGTTTGAACATGCCAAACCCTGAGTTCACAGCTATTCTTATTTTGTTTTTTTAAAAAGGTAACTTTACAGCTTTTTGGCTACCTCCAGACACAGCTCGACCTCAGTGATTCACCTACCTTCAGGCTGCAAGAGGCTCCCCATAGCCGAATCCTGGCAGCTCCTCTGGTTTCAGGGTCCTGGAAGCAGGGCTGACCCCACTAATGAGAGAGAACTAGGGCTGGTGTCACCTGTGAGAGCTCCGTTAGCACTGGGGGCCCAATCCCTGCGCGGGGCTGACGTCAGCTCTAATAAGGTTGATGGAGACTTTGCCTGCTGTTGCAAACATCCCTGAAGTTTCCTTGTGAGATCACCCAAGCCACATGGAATTCGGCCCAAATCCCAGCTCATTTCAGCCACCTGGGACCCATTTTCACACAACTCAAAACCATCCTATTTCTGAGGTCTCAAACCTCCCTTTAAATTTGGTGGAAATCAGCTGGATTTGTTAGGGCGAGGCAGATGCATAAACCAAAGCACAGCTGGGTGAATCCTGTTTCCTTAGGAAAGTGATACCAAAGGTACATCAAAAAAAGAAAAACACCCCCCAAACCCTCTAGTGTTTTGGTGCTGTTGGAGAAGGGAAATTGTGCCTGTCCTTAAAAGCTGGAATTTTTCCACCTCTGGCAGGTGATGGTAACTCCACCAAGGCTGGCATCACTGCCCACAAACCCCAAACCAGCTGCTTTGTGGGGGCTAAAATATGTGTTCCTCACTCTCTAGCTGGAGTTACCCTCCATGGTTAAGTACCAGGCAAGTAGAGGTTTCCTGGTGGTCACACACAGACCTTCCTAGTCACCTGGATCCAGGATCCTGCCCAGTTTGTAGAGGGTGGAGGGGAAATCCAAGGAAATCCTGGCTCTTCGTGCCAGAGAAACCCTGGAGGGGCCCCAGCTGCTTTTATTTCCAGGCTCCTGCTTTCCCTGCTGCATCCTAACACTCTTTGGCTCTTAGGAGACGACTCGGTTAAGTCCAGATGGAATTCACTGCTGCGCCGTTAACATCTGACCTAGGGTTTGCCGGCAGCCAGCCGTAGCCGTGCGCTTTCGGGCTTTGCCTAACAAGCTTGCGGATATCCTCGCCTTTCCGTAAGGCTTTGTGCAGAGCCGGTCAATAATCTGTCTGCCGGCCCGGGGGTCACGGCTGTAGGACTCGCTGCTCCTCAGCTCTCCAGCTCCATCTGGTTGAGATTCTGCTCGAGCTTCTGCTCCCAGCCCAGCTCTGGACCTGCGGGTGGACCGTGCCCCCAAAGCGTGGGAAGCAAGGTCCTGGTGGGAGCAGCACTTCCATCGCCCTTGGGCTCCTTCAGTGGCACAGGGGTTCCCTCACCATCAGGCCACTGGCAGGAGCCCTTTGGCAATGGAAGTTGGGTCGTGGCTGCACCTCCTCTAGACTTCAGAGTCCCCAGACAAGGCTGTCATCACCGCATGTCAGGTGTGTCGAATCCCCCTCTCAACCCACTACTAAATACTGGGGGAGAACACGGGCAGGATGGAGCCCCCCGCGCTTTACCCCCATGCTGGCCAAGCACCACGGCTGGTGGGACAAAACAGACCCATCACACCCCTCCTCCAGCCCAGCAGTGTTTTCTGCCCTGCTGAGACCAGTATCAAACGGTTGTGGGCCACGAGGGAGGAGAGTTTCTCAGAAGATACGAGGAGGGCTGGCATCCAAAACACTCCAATTTTTATCTTATTTTTAGCAATGTTATTTTCCCATCCTCATTTGATTTTTTTTTGCAGCAAGAGCAGGTGATGGCCTGGAAACAAGCTCTGAGTTAGGAGCGGGAGGCACCCATCCACGCAACCCGAGGGAGAGGTTTGAGGCTAAAAACATAGTAAACAGGAAATACAGCCTAACAAATAAAGAGGCCACCTTGGACCTATGAACCACTACCCCATGGAATGCTGGAAAACAACCACGACTCTCACCAGTCCCCATTTTACAAATGGGGAAACTGAGGCACAGAAGGGGCCAGGGTCAGCCAACATGATTGCAGCACCCCTGGGACCAAATTTCAAAGAACATTTATTATATATATATCAAACCACTTTTCTTTTTCCTCACCTGCCTGCTGGATGAGAGACAGGGCCCGGCGTTTCCACTCCAAGGTTTAAGGAATCCCTTAAGCAGGGGAAGGCTGGAGAACCCTCACCCCAGAGGACTAGCTGGAGGAACCCAGCCTGGCGCTTGGCAAACCAAAAGCTTCTGTTTGCCGTTTAGACAGAAATAAATGAGAGAGTCAGTCACTCAAAAAGAAAGACCAGAAAGAAAAGAAAAAAATCTCAAGTGAGATTAAGATCAACCAAGAAAAGGGCTATTGCAAAACACCGTCAGAGTGGGCAGATCCCTCCCTGCTCCTTGGGCTGCATCAGAAGCTCCCAGCCCCACATCACTCCCCAGCAGGGACCACGCTGGAGCAAGCAATGGAGCACAAAGCCCAGCCCCTCCCCAGGGAGCCTGGCCTCTCCTCCCGGGGGAAACAAGGCCAATTTGGGAAGTCTGGGAACACCTACAAGCTGCTGGAGGAGCAGGGGAGGGATGTGGCCTTAGCAGAGGTTGCGATTGCACTGGGTGCGTTAGGGGTGGCTGACCCTGCGATTGGGGTGGCACCAGCCCTGTACCCAGGTATGTCCCCTGTGTGACCCAAATGCCACTCCTGCCACCAATGCCACCCCTCGGGGCTCAGCAGCTGGGATGGGGAGCAAGGAGTCATGCCGGTGCTCGCCACAGCCCCTCGCCAGGAGCAAGAGGAGCAGTTTGAATGAAAAACAGGTGTCTTATGGATTGTGGGGTACTCTTTTCCTAGATGAGGAGGTAACTCAGGCAGCCACCACTGCTGGGCTCAATATGTGCCCTTGCTGCCCCAGGGTGAGCAGCCAGCCCCATCCGCTGCTGGCAGAGCAGCCGATGTGCTGACAACGGTCCAACACAAAGAGCGGATGGTCTTTGAGCGAATGCCAGCCTCCGCCGTGGGTTCTCACCTAAAACACCCCACTGTGGCAAAGTCCACGGGTCTGACATCACCCCAGCTGCAGCACCAGCATGGGTGGCCCACTGCCAAACCGGGGCAGGACCGTCACTGACCTGCCCCAGCCCAAAGCATCCCTCTCCTGCAGCCTCTGCCTGGGGAAGAGCAGGAGGCTGCCTGCATTTCCCCATGGCAGCTCGAAGTCAGAATAAAACACACCTTGGACGGTCCTTGGGGTAATTCAGCTTTCCTACACAGAAATCTCTGTCTTTCTGGGGTATGTTTTCTCCTCGCCAAGCCTTGCAGCCTGTTTCCCCTTCCCACTCCAGCATCCTGCTGGTTCGTAACGAAGTCTCTCTCGCCTTCTCTAAATTTTGGAGTGATATCACAACCTCAAATATGTTTTTCTTGCTCTCAGGGTCCTATCAACCCCCTGCAGAGGAGGACAGGGCAGCTTATGGCCCTGAGCTGCACTCACGGGGCGCAGAAGTGAGCTGCAATAACCAGGCACATCTGAGAGCTCTTCAAATCTTTGATACGATCGAGATAGACGGAGCCTGAGACAGGCTTCCCCCTCCCCTTTTTCCTTCTCTCTCTTTATTTTTTCTTACCCCCGACCTTTTATTCCCAGTGGCCAAGAACATTTAGTCTGGCCGGGAAAAGGAAATCTCATTACAGAATTATGGTTCATTTAGCAGGTCCCACTGGAAGCCCTGCAATAACCACTGGCTTCCTAACAGGATTAGCCAGTGTCTGAACCTCCCGATCTCGCTGCGGTCGTCTCCACTCCCCACAACAGGCTCGAGGACCCCAGAAAACCCCAAGCAGCCACAGAAATCCAAGAGGCAGGTGAACACGGAGGAGGAAGGATTGAGGGGAGCCAAAGACCGAGGCTCCGCTGGTGTGAACGTGGGTACTGCTAGCAGGGGTTTGAGCAGACGTTACCCCACGCTCTCCAGCCACAAATCCCACTCTGCTTTGCTGCCTTGGCCTCTTCCAGCCTGATGGTTCATTCTCACTCAACGGCGCATGTTGGTTCCCATGAGGGGTCTGGGGATATTAACTTCAGAAACATAAGCAAGACACTGGAGCAATGCAAGTTCTGCTACAACGTTAAACGTGACAGACACCTGAACCAGTGCCGAGGTGCTCATGTAAGTCGGTTGAGGGTCCTCCTGACACCAGTCATGGAGCCTCCGTGAACATGGAGGTTTTTAGTTGGCATCACAGTGCACGGTCACACGTTTTCTGGGATCGTCTCTCTATCACCGAGAGGGTAGGAGGGCTCAGGGGAAAATATTCAGAGGAGGAGGAGAAGAATAAGGAAGAAAACAAATTATATGGGGCCACCAAAACAGCAAAGTCCAGCTTTTGCCTTCAGTGACGCTGAAATCTCTTTGCTTCTCCCACCCACTCAGTACAGGGAAGAGGTGGTGAAAGAGCAATAAATTGGGTGTAGCACTGCATATGAGACCACCTCTGTGGTTCCACAGGGGTGAACATCTGCCTGTTGCCACAGATCCGCTCCCAGCATTTGTACATGGAGAGAACACAAATGCTGTCCCCAGCAGCAGCCGGCAGAGACGTCGGGCTGAGGGTGGCAAAGCCAGCTTTTCCAACACAGCCGGGAGCTGGCTGCGTGCTGAGCATGGGAGGCAGTGGCAGGAGCATTGCAAAACGCTTCTGCCTACAACGACCGATGAAGATGAAGGGAATTGTCTTAGTGGCATCCTTCCAGGTGTTACCTCAGAAAGGACTGCAAAACATGGGCAGGATTTGCCTGGTTTGCCTTCCCTTAGCACAGGGAGAGGCTGCACAGCTTTGGTTTAACCAAAAACAAGAAGCAGATAACTTGGTTAACCAAGTTTGCCAAGACCGTACTCGCACCACTACCTTACTCCATCGCACATCTGCTACAGGGAGCTTTTCCATGGCAGGGTCCACACCAACCACCGTAGGGTGCAGCCTCGCAGACCTGAAGGTCCCCCGTGGTCCCTGGGACCATAGCCTGCTACGGTCCTTCCCCGGTGAGGGGTGGGAGCCCTGGAAGGTGTTGGATCCCACCCACAGCCCCACCTCCAGACATGCCTCTCCTCTCTGACAACACAAGGAGCCCAGAGTGGGCTCCCAGCTTTGATGCTTGGAACGAGCTGGAGTGGCTGAGAAGCATCATTAGTGCTGGAGGAAATAAAAGGCCACGTTGTTCTTTTCAAGTCGGAGCACTGCATCCCTGTCCCCACAGCTCCCACGCTGTTTCAGCTCCACCGGCAGATGTTTCCATCGTTAGCAAGACTTTTGTCTGGAGGTGAAGGGATGCGGTGGCCTTCGCACCGCAGCTAACGAAGCTGCGTGGGCAGGGGTTAAGTGCTGGGGGTCAGCCAGCTCAGATAGCGGCAGCAAGCGGGGGTTTGTGCTCACAGGGCGAGAGGGACGTTCCCGTGAAGGTGGTGGGGACCTCATGGGTTTTGCATGACCAGCCCAGCAGACAAAGCATGGGGTGAAGACAGAAGCAGTGGGAAGAGAGGATGGAGGGATGATGCAGAGCTGAGAGCAGGAGAAGTTTTGCTCACGCACGTAGGGTGTAATTCAGTTTGCAGCATCTCACTGAAGCCAAGAATTGAGTAAGAGGCCAAAAGGGATGAGGTGTTTATGCGGCTAAGAAGAGCACACGGGCTGTAATCACCCCTGCTGCCAACAGCACCCAGGGAGGGTGTAAGCCCCTGCTCCTGGCCTTCTACCAACCTCCGGTCACTGGGACCACAAGTGGATCCTCCCTGGGAAGGGGGATGACAGACGACCTCTGTCCGGCAGTCTGTCTGTCTGGGGTACCAGCAGTGCGGGGTGTTGGATGGGCAGGGGAAGGGGCTGCCTATGCCTGCTGGAGCATCAGGGCAAGGATGCTCTCGCTCCCTCAGTGCAGAAACTGCCATTGTACCTGTCACCTTGGTTTTGGGAGAAGTTTTTAGCCCCTTTTGGCTGCAGAGTGAACTGGCACCGAGGTGCGAATGCTCTGCCTTCCTCTGGCCCTTCCACGGGGACCCCTGAGCACCGTCACCCTTCCCAGCACTGCTCCCTGTCACCGCCATGCAGGACAGAAATATTACTTTGTAAGCTGGGATTGAAGAAACGTGACCTTCTAACACAGCCACCTACAGCATCCAAGAGCATCAACCACCACCAAGGAGGGAATACAGGGCCTGACCTGGGAAACCTGGCTGGCAGCAAGTCCTGGTACAGCTACAGAACATATGCTGCCCAAAGCGGCCACACAACTTCCCCCCACCCTCTTTTCCATTTTCTTTCTCTTCTTGTTTGTTTGTTTGGCCATCCAAGCATTTAGCAGCAGCAACAGGATCTGGCAGCCCAAAACTTTCCCCAGGGAAGAAGTTCTGGCATCCAGCGGCCAAGTCAGGAGACTCTGGAAAGTTGCTCTGAGCCTGTCTCATCTCACGACTTGACATATCACCGCTGTCCATTTCCCTTCCCAAGGAAATCTGATTTGTTCCAAAGTTTATAGTTTCAGTGACCTAATCCCAGCATAGTTGTTCCTGTTTCCCTTTAATTTACTGCCGCAGCTTGTATTAATTGATGTATTGCAGAGGGCTTGAGCCAAACTAATTGTTTTAGAAAAAGAAAAAAAGAAGAAAGAAAGGGAGATGTGAGGTCCCTTAGTGGATTACGAAGGTATTTGAATAGGGAAACAGCAACCACAGAAAATAGCAATAGCTCCAAACAGAAGCGACTGCCCGGAGAGGTGGAGGCTCTCCAAGTTGCTGTCATGCTCCTTGAAAACAGAAATAACTTCCCTGGGGTGACCTTGAGGAGAAAGGCAGGGTGGGGGAGAGAAAGGCTGTGGTGTCCTCTGCCATGGCTGCCTGCGACCCTCTGGCTCTGCCCTCGCCCCAGGCTGCTTCTGTTGCAGAATGATCATGGGGATCAAGGGAGTTTCCTGAAGACAGGAAAAAAGCAAAAGTCACCAATCATCCAGCAAGGATGATCTAGAGAACCGCAGGCTCCTCAGCTCGCCTGAGAAGGTGAGGGAGTAAATCCTCCTGGAAACTGTCTTCATCCATGAGGGACAAGAAAGTCATTGGGAACAGCCGGTAAGGATTTGTCGGGTGTAAATCATGGCCAACAAACCCGATCACCTCGCAGGGTGAGGCGATTGGCTCCACGGACCAAGGCCGAGCAGTGCCAGCTGCGTAGCTTCACTTCAGCAAGGCCTTTGACAGTCTCCTGCAGCATCCTTGTGACCGAACGGTGGATGAGCAGATAAACTGGGGGCAGGATGCACTCTCAGCTCATTTTCAGATACCAGACTGGGGGAGCAGTTGACATGCTGGGAGGCAGGGCTGCTCTCCAGAGGGACCACGATGGGTTGGAGAAACTGATGGGACCACCACAGAGTGTTTCTACTACCTGACGTGCAGTGAGATGCTGTGGGCAGGTGTGAGCCGGGTCCAATCCCACAGGAGCGTGCAGTTTCCTCTGCCCTCCCTCCTTCATCTCCCCTAGGAGGGAGGAGACCAGAAGCAAAAACCCAGTGGAACTGAGACCTTTCCGGGAGCACCCCCGGGCTACACACAGCAGAGAAGCGTTTTGGAGATGAGGATGCATGGAGGGGCACCCCAGCCTGCTGGCAGACCCCAGGAGCAAAGCCCATCTCTCACGAGTCCCTGGCACCCTCTGAACCACAACACCGTCCTATTAACGTATTAAAGTTTTCCAGGCGAGCAACTTGCTCCTTGTTTTCCTGGCCGAAAGCTCTCCCTTCACATAAATCAGCCCAGGCTCTTTCAGCATGGCTCTCACGGAGAGGTTGATTTATTTGGGAGCAACACAGGGAGTTTCCAGATTAACACTAATTGCTCTCCCAAATTACTTAATAGTTTAAATTGCAGTCCTCTCTTTGGAAATCATCTCAGACAGTTCAATAAAAAACTATCATCGAAGAGACAACTGCAAATTGATAAAGTCTTTGAGACGAGGCTAATATCATTGCTGTCTGGCAAATTTATTCATCTGAAACAACGCGAGGAGGATAAACACCCTTGCTTGGTGAGGAAGACACCGCCTGCGACCGAGTTGCTCAATTTTTCTCTTCCAGAGATGCTCATATTACTTGGAGAGAGCCACAACGCTGCTGAAACAAGGCAGTCGACTGCAATGCCTGCAAATAAATATCACCAGCCTCTTCCTCGCAGAAAAAAAAACCCCAAAATTTTAAAAAATATTGGAATAACAATAATAATAAGGGGAATGCTTGTGCTAGTTATAATGGGAGGCCAGTGCTCCCCTCCGGGGGGGCTGCTGGGGGCCAGTGTAGTTGCAGGAGCCAGCTGGCAGCCACCAAGCTCCCGCGGGTTTGAAATTGTCACCCAGGAGGAGAGGGGAGAACTTGTTTCATTTTGGCCATTTCCCAATTTCCCAGCCCCTCTGGGGGCAGGAGATGTGACATGGCTGGCAGAGGGTGAAGGGGGGGCCAGGACAGGGCTGGGCAGTGCGGGAGGGAGAGCCAGATGTGTGCGGGGGGCTCAGCATCCTTCCGCTGTGGGGACAGGGGGCACGGCTGGGGACACAAGCCCGACAAAGAGATTTAACACAGCCTAAAGGTGCAGGACCGAGAGTGTGGGTGCAAGGGAAGCGTGAGGGTGGTTTGAGAGATGGCAATCACTACAGATATTGGTGGTGCACTGGGACCATCCCCTCTGCCCCACAATATTTTAGGGCTCACTGGGAGAATCCCCTCTGCCCTGCAATATTTTGGGGTCACGGTGCAGCCCAGGAAGTTGCATAGCCAAGGTCATGGAGGACCTCAGCACCATCCCAAGCTGACTCCTCACCAACAGCCCCCCTGGACCCTGCACACCTTGCTCCCACTCAGCCAAGCCCCTGCTACTCCCCACACCACCCCCTACTCCATGGGGCCAAGCAAGTTACTCATTTTCTCTGCTTTTCAAACCATTTTTGGAAGGTTTTGCTGGAGCACGTTGGGGGAACAGGGGGTTTGTTGATACCAGCTGATGGGCAACAGCTCAGACCCATCTGCCTGTAATATAAACCTCATCCACTCCAGGACCTCTCTGGCCCCTGGCACAGGGCATCACACCCAAAGCCACAGCAAGAAGGTCCTCGGTGGGTCAGGGAGGGGACTTAGATGCAACATGCTCAAAGAGGAGACAAAACATCCCGGCTCTTTCCCCAGAGAGCGGTGCGGGAGCGAGGGGGTTACCAGGAGCTGCTGCCCAGCTTCCACAGGGATTTGAGAGCAAGCCCGGCCGATGGCTGCCATCTGCTCCTGGCACCTCGTGCCACCGCCGGAGCCTGAAAACATGCAAGTGCACCGAGAAAGCAAACTGCAGCCAGCCCTCCTCCCCACACGGCCGGCTGAAAGCAGCCAGCAGCCCCGTGAGCCCATGCCGGGGGGTTCAGTGTGGGCAGCGTGGAGATGCAGGCAGCTGGGTCATGGCCGGGCAGCGAGAAGCAGCGGTAAGGTCTGATCCAGCCAAGCTGACAAAGCCCTTTGGGGTGTTTAAAGGGCTGCGGAAAACATCAGTAATTTCACACATCCCTCTGTCCCTCGCGGGGTAGCTGGTGGCGGCAAGGCTGGGGAGGCAGGAGGACGGATGCTGTGGGGTCCCCACCTAGGGGGGTCCCCACGTAGGGGCACCCCCCCCCCCTTCTGCCACGCAAGGATGCACCAACAGCATCGGTTCTCTGTGCCACGGGGGTGGAAACACCGATGCCAAGAGAGAACCTTGGGCAGGGGCTCGTCCTCCCGAGGACACGCGGAAGCTCCTGGTGTGTCAGAGCCCGAACTAAAGGGCACTCGCACGGCGACCTGTGGGGCCACGGCTTTGATGCTTCCCGGGCCGCGGCACAGAGATCCATCCCCATCCCTCTGGGAAGGCGTCCAAGGGAGCCAGCTTGGCAAAGCAGCCAATTAAAGCAAGAAACGGGCAAGCGGTTTTCGCGCGGCCTGGGCCGCCGGGTCGGGGTGGCCTCCGAGCCATGGGGGAGAGCAGCCGAGTTTCCTGACCCACATCCCAAACCCCCCTCAGGGTTCGGAAAAAGAAAAACCCTTTAAAAAACGTCATCCATCATTCAGCCTCTGTTTGTTTTCTGCTCTCCACTAAGCTCAAACAAGCAAAACAGATTAGCTGGGCTCATTTGTTTCCTACTTAATTACACCTCTTTGGCACTGATGTAATATTTCAAGATTTGGGTTGCTAAGGCTGAAAATCCACCTGCCCCCCCCTCCAACACCCACCTTGGCTTTTCATTCCCATAATGAAAAATCCCAGATGGAATTTTTTTGGAAAAAAACCCCAAAAAACCCACAACCACCGAACTAAAAAACCCTCTAATTATTGAGGAATTCAATGCTCTGAATTCAGAAGCTGCCAGCGAGCGCTCAGGTTGTCAGAAGCAGATGGATGGCGGCTCCAGCTTTTGATCACGGTCTCCGAACCCCTCCCCAGAAATCAGGGAGAAGGAGGGAGGGTGGGTAAGGACCCCACATCTGCAGTCGCACACATCCCCGGATAACTTCAGTCGTTCCCCCCCCCCGCCTAGGATTGCTTTGGCAGCAATAGGACTTCCCAGGAAGCCGGAGCAGCTGCATGCCGACGCAGTTTGCAGGATGAGGACCTTGCTGAAGGAAGGAGCACACGCCTCTCCACAGAAGTTGTTGCATAGGCTGGAGGTGCTTCCCCTCCCCTTCGGCTGCTTTTTTTTTCCCCCCTCCCTTCCCCGTGCCCCACAGCTGCCCCTCTGTGCCCCACATCGCTTCAGCAGTGCAAAGATGTGCCGCAAATTGGCTGTTGTTAATTGAGGTGGAGCACA
>NW_010247357.1:7351-7851 GCF_000690775.1 Eurypyga helias | reverse complement strand
GTCCCAAAACAGCAGCAAGACGCACATGAGAGATTTTTAAGGCTCCCAATGCATTAAATGGTCCTGCAGACCTCAGCCCACTGACCCACTGGACAGCACCAGCCCCCACCCAACGTGCAAAGGCCAAACATGCACCCAGGAGTGACACAAATAAAGCACCCGGATGGTTGGAGACAAGACACGATCCCCTCATGACTCGCAAGCGAAGGGATTGGCAGAGGATGGGGAGGTGGGGAGAGCTAACCCCCACTATCCCATCCCAAATAAACCACAGTGCTCCCATGCCTGGAATCCTTCCCCTCAGGTGGGACCCTAAGACTTTCACGTACCCCCACCCACACAGAAGCACCTCAAGCGTATCCATTGAAGCCCCCACCCCACAGCCAGACCTCCCCAGGTGCCCCCACCGCCCCCGGCCTTACTTGTGTCTGGAGAGAGCCGGGCATCGGGCATCGTGCCCCGCTCGCCCCCGCCACAGATGCCGCTTGGCACGGGGGCCA
>NW_010247357.1:5214-7100 GCF_000690775.1 Eurypyga helias | reverse complement strand
CTCACTGGGACCCAGCAGCGTCCTTGCCCACCCCCCAGACCATGCCCAGCACCGTGCAGCTCCCTCAGGACCCACTCTGCCCATCACCCCAACCACGGCATCCCCTCGGGCTCCCCAGAGTTGGGATAGAGGGAAATTGCCTGGGGGGTTTGGGTGACCAAATACCCACAGGGCAGCCGGTGCCAGCGCAAAGTCCCCGGCAGCAACCGGCGGCTGACGGAGACGTTTGGTTATTCAGTAACTTTTAACCTCCCCAGGTGGAAGCTGCTCTACACCTGCCTAAGCGCCCAAACTGTGGGTTTCACTTAATTTTCAGGGATTTAGTGGTTTAGGGTCTGTCTCTCCCTTGGACTGACCAGCGGGGTTGGGAATAGGGATGAGAGCAAACAAGAGATTTGGGTTCAAAACACCCAACTAATGGGAAAAATTAGAAGGAGAAAGCCCAGCAGACCCTCACGGCTGCAGAAACAGGCTGTCCCCTGCTTCCCGGGGACGTGTGCTCGGCGGATCACGACCTTCCCCTCTGCAAAATGCTTTTTCCAAAGCAGAACTAGTCAGTGACACAGGGGGAAGGTTGCTTCCACACCGCAGCTGGGGCAAGTGATGCTCTTTTTGCCTTAAACCAATGGAATTACGGGTGTCTATAAGGAAGGAGTTGGCGCTTTAACCCACCTCCAAGGGAGCGGGTAAGGATCTCTCGTCCTTGACGCAGCAGTGGGGTTTTGTTTGAACTTTACCTCCCTGGCTCGATCGGGAGATAACAGGTCCTTCCAGGCATCTTGAAGGGTTTTGCATTGATTTTTCTCAGCTACAAAGTGAGGGCGAGCAGAAAGGTGCATACAGGCTCCTCACCACGGCTTCAGCCTCCGCATACTGCAAAGTCAGGTGTGCCCAGAGAATTAGGATGCGTCCAAGGGCTGCTGCATTAATTAAACCAGTGCTTCGAGATTAAATCATCACCAGGGTCCCTGTTATCCCCTGTCCCCTCCAATCTCCCCATCCAGCATCCGACCAATGATGGGAGAGCTGCACCTTGATTCAGCATTAGGTTCAGCTGCTGCAAAATCCCTGAGCTTCCCCAGCTCAGCCAGTGCCGAGGAAATTGTCTTCTTTAATTAAAGAGGCCTTAGCCCCAACCGAGAGCCCTCCAGCCCTGAGAAGGGAGCGATGTGCTTGACCCACACAATGCACTGCCATGGATGCAGGTCTCTTGCCAGAAGCCTCAGCTCAGCCCCAGTGAACCCAAACTTTTAAAATAAGAATAGTTAAAAAGAAAAAAAAAAAAAGAACAATCCAGCCCGGCTTGCTGTCAACACCTAGATCAGGTCCCTGCTATACTTCACACGAGCCGTTTCCATCCCAAGGAGACTTAGATGCTGTTCTCGAGAGTGGGAATATTCTCCCGTGTGTCTTTCAGTCACTCACTGTTTGCGGGCAAAACCCCACTTTTCTCTGGCTGTGAGCAACTTCACCTGTTTTTTTCCTCTTCCGAAGCCAGAGTCAGTCCCCATTGCTCCACACTGCGGCTCTTTACCAGCCAGGAAGACTCTTGGGCAATCGCCTCGCAGCAGAGGCATCAGGGTAGTTTGGGATTTCTGCTGTTACATCCGTGCTTGTGGATTCCCAGCTCGGGGTTGGGGGAGAAGCCAGATCCATCCCTACACATCAACTGGCTTCATGGAAATGAGGAGGCCACTGAAAAAGGTGCTGCACACCGATTTACAGGATATTTTTATAGTCAACTACAGGCATCTAGAGAAGGGGCTTGGACATCTCCGGCAGTGCAGGAGGAAGCCCTGGAAGGATGTCCAAGGAACAGGCAGCAGCTCCCTCTGGGGCAATTGCTATTTCATTAGCTTCCCAAGCGTTTGAAGGCAAGCCCTTTG
>NW_010247357.1:4179-5186 GCF_000690775.1 Eurypyga helias | reverse complement strand
GAGCTTCCACAACAGTTTTCATCTTCCCTTTTAGGAGCTGAGCACCATCTTGTCAGTCACTCAGCCCCCAGATTCCCACCACCACGCACGACAGGCACCCCAACATGTAGCTTATGGCACGTGTCCCCACAGCAGGGTCTCACCCAGCATCGCCCCAGGCCCCAGCACACACCACACCGCGGGGTCTCAACCCGCCAGCCCCAGGTCTCGCTCACCGCTGGGTCCAGGGTCAGCCGCAGTGGTGTTCTCTTGGGAAAACACAGTCCCACGGGTGCTCCCCAGGAGGCCGCGAGCGAGCTGCTCACCAACACCCACCAGCTGCAGGCAAGCAGTGCCCAGGGGCCCCACTCCTGCCAAGTGCATTGTATTTAAGGTGTGGGAGAAAGCGCGGATAATGGGGCAATCCATTTTCCTCCCAAGGCAGGTTTGCTGTGAGCCAATCCCAGGGGCAGAACCTGGGGAAAACCACCAAGAACATTTGCTCAGCCACAGAGCAAGGGATCCTTGCTGCCGAAACCTTCCCCTTCCCAGCACGGTGGCTGGCCGGAGCCTCCCCACATCCCTGAAGATGCAAACGGGATTTGTGATGTGCACGCTGCAGAGCCAATGCCACCCGACAGAGCCCTGGTTTGTTTGCTTCACCAGCGTGGAGGAACTGCTGTAAATGCAAAACAAACTCAGAAGCAGCCCAATATGTTGGGTTTGGGGGGGGAGGCTCTGGGTAGTGAGCAGGGACTGGTCACCACACGGTAGGATGCTACGGGTTAATCTGAGCAGCAGCATCCCCGTTCAAGGGTTAAGCAAGGACCCATCCCCAGCCAGGATGCTGGAAAAGGGACTGCATGGAGCAAACAGCTGAAAATAAGGGTGTACTAGTCAGATCCTAAAAAAGAAAGCAGCATGGCCAGGCTTGAGGAAGGACCCATTGCTCCGAAGACAACTTTACCACACAAACTGTCACAAGCGTTATGACCATCGGATTTTCAGGCCTGAAAATAGCCAGCAGC
>NW_010247357.1:0-4044 GCF_000690775.1 Eurypyga helias | reverse complement strand
GTGGTGCAGGCAGCCACAGGGGGCCAGCCGGTCCCCGGGTTTGGGGCATCCCTGAGCGCCTGTGGCCACAGCAGCCAGCACACCAAGTGCTGTGAAAGCTCCCTCAGATAAATAGGTATTTATGGAGTGTGATTTTCCAAGAGACCTTCATAAACCCCCTCTGTGGGCTCCTAGAGCTCTGTCCAGATCCTGCTGACAGTGGTCAGCCACCCTTGGGATGATGCCCTTGTCCTGCCCATCACTGTGGGGCTGGAGGGGACTGAGGGAGGGGGGGAGGGGGGCAGGACCCAGAGGAGCTCTCCCCACAGGTCCTGCTGGCCAAGGAGGAAGGGAGGAGAAGCCAAAGGATCACCCATGGTCGCTGGGCTGTTTCTCTCCACCAACTGGAAATGAGGACATGGAGCCAGTGTGTACTACAGAGCACACCTACCCCATGGCTGTCCCTAGGATGGGGCCCATAGGGTCTTCTTCATGCCCTCCAGAGACCCACAGCAATGCCCATAAAGCTCCAGGTGGGACCACCTCTCCTCTGGCCACAGCCCTCCCAGTGCTGGCCTCTCCTCTGGCTCCCAGTGCTGGCTGCCCAATGCCACCCAGGCACAAACCTTGACCCCATCTCCATGCTGTGGGGACTTCACAACACACCCAACAGTGAGGGGGACCCCTGACACCCCCCAGGCAAGGGTCTGCTGTCCAGACACAGAAATTCCCAACACACAAGGAATAAATAAACAGCTACAAGGCACAGGAAAGCCTTACCCCAGTTTTTCTACCTGGTGCTGCCGAGAACACGGTGTGGCTCTTTAATTCTCGGAGGAAGATGCAGGTGCAAAGTTCAGGGAAAAAAGCTGGGAATTGGGAATCACTCCTCCTTCCCAGAGCTGCTGGGAGGAAAGGACCCTGTGCTGGGAGCCAAGCAGGAGCTCATGTAATGTCTCCAGGCAGGAGCCGGGGGTCAGGTTTCTGTCCCAGAGTGCAGCACAAAAATAGAGGTGAGGAAAGGGAATCTGCTGAGCCATGGGACAACAGGACCATAGGGACACAGGCCAGGGCAGCCCCTTCCCAGGCAGGGCAGGATGGAAACCCTGGGGCACAGCCGGGCAGCTCCCGTATGAGCTCTGGCTGGCATTAATCCCACTAACGAGCTGGGTCTTTCTGCAAAGCGGGATCAGCTCTGCTCTGGCTCAGAGCAACAATCCTGTTAAAGGGCGGGTGGCCATGACAGAAGCAGCCAATTAGTCCGTGCATCGTCACCCGCCTGCCTGGGGCTCCCCGTAGCCCCCACAGTGCTCCCCAGGACATCCACGGTGGAGCGGGCTTGGGCTGTCCCAGTGTGTCCTGCTCCTGGGGCAGGACACCCTTGATGAGTTAATCAAGCCCTAATGAAGGGCTGGAGCTGTGCTGTATCGCTCAGCCCGTGCCCACACATGCATCACCCAGGCAGGACCTTCCAGTCACTACTGGGGGTGGCTGCGAGGGTCTCAGCCCACCCCTGGCTCCCCCAGAGGGGACCAGCCCTGTGCTCCAGGAGTGAGGGCTCATTGAGGCTTCTGAGAAAGCCCAGGCAAAGCTGGGGGGGTACCCCCCAGGTAACATAAATTACAGCTGCCAAACAATACCCCATTGTCGGGCACTGCCACAGCACCAGCCCATGCCAGGGCTGTGCCCGTCCCGGGGAGCACCGGCACCAGCAGGATGGTCCAGGCCTGGGCCGGCGAGGCAGGGCTCCTGCTAGCTCCATCCTGGCTCTGGCTGCAGTGTGGGTGTTGTGCTAATCCACAGGGGTTTTCCTGCTCTGCAAGCTCTGCACGGCCCCGGCCCCCTCCTGAGACCCCCACTAGTGCTGGGCTGGGACCGGTGAGCGTTAGCTGGGGCCGCAGCCGGTTCTCATCCTTTGGGGTCAGGGCTCGGCTCCCCACCAGTCTTTTTTTTTCTCCCATTTCTGCTGATACAGAGCAGAAAGGGGAACCCATTGTGCCAGCAGCAGACACAGTGCCCGGAGCCATCCCTGCGGTGACAGCTCAGTCCCCATGGTGAGCAGCGGCTTGGGGACGGTGGCCAGGTTGAACAGCCAGGTCTACCATCCCGGTGTCCACGTACCTGATTTTTCAAGTTCAGGTCAATAAAAGGCTTCAGCATATGCTTAGTTTTGGGGGCAGTCAAAGAAGATACATGTGTATAACAAGCCTCTGTCTATCAGGGGCAGGGTGGGACACCCAAGCAGCACCCAGGACACATGGGGACATCTCCGAAGCCACCCTCCCTGGTGAAAACGCAGATGCCCTCTGCTCTCCTCATCAACATAGCTGACCAAAAGCGTTGCTAGCCCAAAGCAAACAGTCCCCTTCGGGGATTGTACCCTCTCGCACCAGCTAGGCTGGCCACACCCCCATTGTGCCAGCGCTGCCAGCACCCAAGTGACAGCAGTGCCCACCCTGCGCCCTGACCCACGGTGTCGCTGCCAGCTTGCCTGGGAGCAGAGGCAGGAGGGTAGAGCCCACATCCTGGGGCTGTAGCTCCTCTTTCACTCCCTGCATTTATTCTTTCCCTGTGAAATATTAACTGCTTGTGATTCATCAACAGGGAGAAGGAGATTACGGACACGTGTGCGTATTCATGTGCGCTCCGCTACACACGCGCACGCGCACGTATATATATGCAGATATGCATTCAGAGGCGCCTCTAATCCGCCGCCGCCATTGTTAAGGCTGGTTTGGGGATATATTGCACATTTATCCCCGTCCTGGTGCTGGCATCTCATTAGCCACAAGCCAGGAGCGAGCTCAGCATCCCCGCGCTGGGCTCAGCAGGGGCTCGGCGCTGCCGCCGGCATTTCAATTAGCAGCTCCATCCCTGGAGCCAGTTTCACGCCAGTGCCAACCAGTTACACTCCGAACTGGTGGGAGCCCTCCAGATTTACACCAGGAGAGCCACCAGCAGGGTTTAACGCCCTTTTTATTGCACACAGGCAAGAGATGGTGACGCTGCGACACAGCCAGCATCCCATTTAGCCTGCAAGGGAGTTGGGGGGGTGGGGGGCCATGGTGAGGGCATCAAGTGGTGGTTCTTTGCCCCCAGATCTCTCTCCTTTGGGACATCCATGCCAGATCATAGCAGCCCCCTTCTGCCCAGCCTCACCGTCCCCATCTTTCCCAGGAAAATTACCCCCGGCCAGCCCTGTCGCCGCTCGCCACCTGGGATATGCCCGGTCTAATTGGTTACCAGCTCCTGCGGGCTTTGAAAGATGAAAAGCCCTCGACAGGAGAAGTGTTGAGTGTTCATGGTTTATTAATGGTGAGCCATCATTATTTTACCTTTCAAGCGCTCGGGTGATAGCGAGGAGAGGAGAGGGGGGAAGCAACACGAACCCTCCGTGATTTTCTTCTCCGTCTCCTACCGTCGGGTACCACCTGCGTCAGCCCCACAAGCGAACGCTGCCGCTGCTTTCTGACGGGCTGTTTTGCAGATTTATGGTGCCCCCCCAGTAAAACAGCATGGGAGAAGCAAATAAACAAAGCAGCAGATGCGAGGAGCCTCCAGCGCTTCATCACCGGGCTCAGTCCCTGCGGGGGTCTGGCTGGGGAGGAGCATCCCCCTGGCACACACCCCACCCCAGCCCCAGCTCCTCCACCCAGCAGAGCTGCGCTGAGATTTATCTGCTGCCTGCCCCAAAATTTGCCCAATTCCCATGTTTTCAGTTGCCGCATCTCCCTGCAGCTCCCATCCAAATGTTCTCTGTGAATTATCATCCCCAAAGGGCTGGGCTGTGAGCCGACACAGTGGGAGAGAGGAAAAGGGGGGCTCAGCAGCGCCGTGTTCCCCCCAGAGCATGGACCAGAGCTTGGAACCCACGTGCTCCCAGGGTTCTGATGGAGAGTGGTCCAGACCTCCATCCATGGACAGATATTCCCACCCCATCACCAGGATGCAATGCTGCTGCGGAGCAAGGAGAGGGCAGGGAGTGGCTGGCAGCGCGGGGACATGGAGCAACACAGGGTGCAACGGTTTTCAAAGAGTTTTGGGGTTTTTTTTTCCTTTTATTGG
>NW_010247356.1:0-10363 GCF_000690775.1 Eurypyga helias | reverse complement strand
GTTTTTTTTTATTTTTTAATTCTTTCTTGGGATAGACAACTCTCCACAAACTGCAGTTGGGAAGGAGGGAGGGCAGTGTTCACTGCCCAGCCCAGCTCTCCTGCACGAACACACACAGCATCCACCAAACACGTGGTTGCTGCGATCAGACGACGCTTACACGGTCGCTCAGGCTCGCCGCGCACTGCTCCAGGTCTGCTGCGGGGCACGCTGGAGGTATTCCTGCCCCGGGGGATGTCACGCACCAGATTCCCCTTCGCAGGCATGTGGACGCGGGTCACTTAAGGGACTGCAGTTGTCAGTCGGAAAGCTCCCAATCTGCCCTTCGCCCGCCCAGTTGTGCAATCGCTTCCAGATGGGCCAACGCTATGAAGGGTCCCTTTGATTTCAAAAGGTCGCTCTGCAAACACAAAGGTCAGCGTGGCAGCAGGATCAGGGCCTCAGAGAAAGAGCTTTGCAAGAGAAGCACAGAAATAAATAGCGACAGCCATTTAAATCCACGCTTCCAGGCAAGGAGTTCATTCTTGGCTGAGTAGCACTTTTTGGGGGACCTCAGGCAACTTTTAACCCTTGATTTCCACAGCTTCCCTCAAACAAACTGTCTCCTTGAACTACTTTTCAGGACAACAGCAGTGCTATAAACAAGGGCAGAGGAAAGAAAAAAAAAAGAGGTGCAGACAGGGGTGAAAATAAATGGCTCAGCTCAGATACATAAAGAGAGGGAGGGCCCACAAGGTGGAAACCTACAGGAAGACGGTTCCTCATGACAAAAGCTGCACAGGAGAAAGCACCACTCACAGTGTATTTATTCAGAGGAGATTATGCAAAAAGACAGGAGGACCCCAGCAGTGGCTGGAAGGAAGAGTGCCATGAGGTCACTGGGTACAAATAATGCTGGGAAGACTTCCAGTCCAAAGGGCCAGACTTGCTGCTCAGCCCAAACCAGGAGTCAGCTTCCCTGTTGCACCAGGGTTACTCCAGGTCCATCAGCTCGCAGCTGAGCCCCGAGCAGCGCAGTCCCGTGTCTGTGCTGGAGGATGAAGGGAGATGAGGCTGCGCTCCCTGCAGCTGTACGTGTTTGTGGGGATGTGCTCTCCCAGCTGCAGGTTTTAGCAGTGCCCACTGTGTACCTGGATCCTGTGCTGCGAGAGGTAATTCAGGACTGGCCTTCACTGTGTTGCCAAGCTGGCAAAGTTGGCCTGGAGTAAGTGGTATCATTTTTCTCCTGGTACCTCCTAGAGCAAAGGAAATCGGAAAGCAGCCTGTCTCAGAGAGCTCTTCCTGAGGCTCAGCACCTTGCCAGGAATGCTGTAATCCTGCAGATTACAATCTGAGCAGGGCACAACTGAACCTTGAATCTGGGAATGGTAGACTTGACCCCAGTCCCAAAATAAATGGACACACAGACAAGAACTGTAGGGTAGGGAGAGGGTTCAGAATGATGGCAGGCACAAGATTAAAGGAGCAAGCAGCTCTTCAGCAGACAGCAGGGAACAGAAAGTAATGAGGAAGCACAGGAGAGAACCTTGCTGGGATTTGAAAGCATCTTAATCCTGACTGCTGGTCAGCATCCCAGCAAAGTGGCACTTGCACAGGGTACTGGTGGGTGCAGCATTACTGAAGGACACATACAGCTCAAAGACTTTGCAACAGCTCCGAGTGGCCGACCCAATCCCTTACTGGTGTCAATCAGCCTCTTCTACCTTTGTTGTTTGCTAATACTGGACAGTTCTTCATGCACGTAATCTCTTCTCTGAGCTGTAGGAAGGGTGAAACCTGCCTTACAGTTCAATGTTCCCACTGCAGGACCAGTTGCTGAGTTGCATTTAGCTTTTCTGCATATTAATGGCCCGGGCCAAGAGTTTCTGGTGTGCATGTGCACGCTGCAGTCTTTTTACGGGGAGGAAACTTCCATTAAAATACCTCAGCCGTGTTTGAGAACAAGGGTAAGGAAAAAAATACGCTGTTAAAAGAAAACAGTCTCTGCTGTGCTTTGTTGTGAAGTTCCAGCAGGGCAATTGCGTGGGAGCAGGGGATTACAATCTGGCATGGGGTTTGCCTTGGTGCCTTAGATGCATCCTTTGTCATCCCTGGGGAAAACCACTAATATTTGGCCAAGCTACAAATCTTCGTTCCCTCTTCCTCACCTCAAAACTTCATTTACAGAAGCTCACTGTCACATCGGCACCTTGGAAAACCAGGAAGGGATCAGTGCCCACTGAGATCTGGACTTAAGGCAGCCCTTGCTGTAAAAGCATAGTTCTTTAGCAGGTAAGGGCAAAATAGAAGTAGAGTGTGAGAAGCCCTATAGCATCCAACACAAGGCTCTGTGAGTAAACTACTTGCAAGAGCCCTGCCTTCCCCACATGCAAATTTACCAGGCAAACAAAAATGTTTGCAGCCACCCTGTCTTCACCACTTACCACCCACTTGCTGTTGCGTGCATGCTCTCAAGCTGGATGATGCATAAATACCTGCACCATATTCTCCCTTCTTCTATTCCAAGAATACATCTGCCTTCTCCCTCATCCCCGCTCCCAAAAACCTATCCCCTCCTAGTCTGAAACCAGACTACTGCAGCTCTCTCTCGTGCTGCCCAACCCCTGAACAGAGACGCATCTAAGACCAAAGGGAGCAAAGGCCCTTTCCCCTTGCTGTTTCACCCCAGTGTGAGTAATAAGTCAATCCTCTGGAGGCCATTAGCATCTGACGTTTACCCTCCCGTGGAGGAGAGAGCAATAATTACTGCTACTTTCTCATCAACTTATAGTAAGGCTCTGTGGCCAGTTTTCTTATTATGAACATGAAACCAAGGTATTTAAAACACCACAACAACAGTACCACTAATACATCAAAGAGTGAGGATGCTTGTTGTGAATGAGCTGCTTATTCTAAGAAACAATCTTGGTAATTCAGTGGGGAGCTGGGGTGAGCGACGCTGGGCAGTGGGGAAGAGCAGCTTGCTGAGAACTGCTCTGCTGCCAGCAACTCCTCCGCATGCCTTGCCTTTGGAGGGGCAAGAGACACACCTCCCGCTGAGCCCTGCCTGTGTGGGGTGGTTGGAGAGCCGCAAGGAGCTTTCATGCAGGTGCAGCACCCCACCTCTTCCAGATCTCAGCTGATCCTAGTCCCACACAACTCTGCTGCTGCAGAAACCAGCTTTATCACTGCCAGCATGGCTCCCTCTGACTGCTGAATCAACAACCACTGTGGTTCCCAAGAAGCTTTAGGTCCTCCAAGTTTTCTCTGCTTCTCCAAAAAGGCCTCGTTTACCATTTCAAGTTGCCTTTGCTTCTGTTGAGCAGAACTTTTGTGCAGAAGCCACAAAGGAGAGCAGGGAAGGCTGTCAGGGAAGGCACACATCCAAGCAGAGCATCCTCAGGTCTGTGCCATACCTAACCGCTGGGGCCCTAAGAGCAACAAGCAGCCTTAAATATCCAACCTCAGCCCTTCCCCAACATCCCCTCTGTCCTGGCTCCACTGCTTCTTTTAAGCAACGACCCTGGTCCCCGGCCTTTACCTGAGCTCTGCTGCAGGTAGGACCTCTTGAGCTTGATTTGTCTCCTCAGCATGACCCTGGACCTGGCTTATCATCTCACACTTGCCGGGTGCCCACTGGGCTGTTGGCTGAACCAGTTAGTCCCGGTAAACCTGCTCTGCTCACCCTGCCCAGGACTGTGCCTGTGTTGGCAAAGATGCAGCCTTCTCCCGCTCTGCTCACCTTCTACACCGGGGCAATCCCCCACAGCAGCCAGCTCAAGGGAGGGCTAAGGGTCCTGGGCTTGGGTTTAAATGGAACAGTGGGGCCAGTGGGAAGAGAGTGTGTGGGCTGAGGCCTGCGTGAGGCTCGCTGGGGCAGTTAGTGACTGCTGCTGTGCTCAGGGCCCTGATGACAAGTCTTTTCCAAGACAGAGCTCAAACAAAGCACTGATGTCAAGCCATATTTCTTTCAGGGTAAGTTATTGGGCTGTGTCTAATGAACTGCATGCAGCACCCTTGCCCTTGCTTGGTTAAGGCTTGGAGGAGATGGATGGAGCAAGTATCAAGCTGTTTCAGACTCCTGTTTTGTTAATGCAAGATGTTTAAGACTAGATTACTCTCACTTATAACAGACCATGATCGCCCACAAAATGCAATGGGAAGTAGCAAGATCCTGACCCTGCTGATGCTGGGAAGCTTTTGGGTGGAGGTAGAACAAGGGCTTGAGGAAGCTTCCCCATGTTCCTGGGGCAATGTATTTCTCTGGGAGCTACTCACAGCACACTCACAGCTCTGCAGGTCCCTTCAGCAGCACTTTGAGCAGGGAAGACACTGCACAGCTAGTTCATCTCGGAGGCTACAGAGCAGAGCAGAACCCTGGGAAACATCCTGTCACTGCAGCCTTAGGACTTGTGCCCTGATCAGACTGTTAATCCAGCCAGAAGATCCTCAGAGCCATCCTCTCTCCCAGCCTGTGGTGTACCAAGGCTTTCTACAAGGAAGCTGGGGGGGACTTTTTACAAGGGCCTGTAGTGACAGGGCAAGGGGTAATGGGTTTAAATTGAAAGTGGGGAGGTTTAGATTAGATATCAGGAAGAAATTCTTCACGGAGAGAGGGGGGAGGCACTAGGACAGGTTGCCCAGAGAAGCTGTGGATGCCCCATCCCTGGAAGTGTCCAAGGCCAGGCTGGATGAGGCTTGGAGCAACCTGGTCTAGCGGAAGGTGTCCCTGCCCATGGCAGGGGGGTTGGAACTGGATGATCTTTCAGGTCCCTTCCAACCCAAACCATTCTGTGATTCTGTGATTTGTGTCCCTTACTCTGGCCTCATCAGGTTTATTTCCCTTGCTGGACTGAGGAGAGCTCTGTGTGCTCATCCTGGGAGCCAGGTGGACTTCTCCTTCCAGCACTTTGGCTAACTGGTTGCACAGCGTTCTGGGCAGTAATGCAAGGCAAATGGAAGGAAAACCAGACTTTTGGTTGTGCTCTGAAAACAGCAGTTGTCCAGAACAGCCTGGGAGATCTAAGTCTTCAAAATGCAAATCAAGCAAGAACAAGCTTTTGCTGCCTGTTCAGTCCCCTTTATCATCTTATTTACACTGGTGTTAATCTCAGCTACAGTTGGTGTAACTGAGGTCAGGGATCAGACCCAAATGTTCTGCCTTGATCTCTTTAATCTTCCATCCTTCATTTTCATCTTCCTAGCAAACTCTACTTTTAAAGCTACATGAAAGAATCACCAGTGCTTTTTAAGGATTCAATCAGGGCAACTATTTTGAGGATCTGAACACATAAAACCCAGCTTTTTACTATTGTTCACAACACTGTAGAACTAATAGAGCTTTAGGAGAGTTAATTGGATTTTTTTTTCTACTTTCCCAGTCCCCCAACTTGTTGACTAAATCCCAACTATTATCAGGAATAGGAATACAGAGGACCTATGGCTTGATCGGAACCTCTGGGAACAGATTTGTGTTGTGGCATTCAGTAGAGATCTTACTGTTACGGAAGGCAGTCAGGCATCAAGTCATCTTTCATTAACTAAAAATTATTCAGCATCCCTTTTGAGTGTTCCCCACTGCCCCTCCTGAATGCTGTCCTTTTCTCAGCAGTTACGTAAAGCAAGCTTCTGAATGGTGTTTAAAACCAGTCTTAAAACAATGCCTAGCATCTTCTATCTCTGACCTGTTTACCACCCTATTCTCTGTCCTGGGCAATTAAAGGACTACAGCAGCCTGGGTGTAATTAAATGAACAGGCCCCCAGTGGCAGAGCACTGGGAGGTTAACTGAATGCTCAACCTCTATAGCCAATGCCGACTCTCTTCCAGAGATGCTGATGTCCTGATTAGATGCACGTTAATTGAGAAACCATGCTCATTTATGCAGGGGCTGGATGCAGGTGCAAGGAGAATGAGAAAGAGGAAGGGGGGGAGTGGAGTGGTTCTCAGTGTGTGCAGCAGGGGTTCTGCTCCTTTTCTTCTGGGTAGATACATGGGAAGACACTGAAGAGCTTGAGCCTGCTCCTGACGTGTCCTGCGTGACCTGGTTCACAGCTAGGGTGGAATAGGGAAATGCCGTGGAAATAAAACTCTGGAAGCCACACCACACAATGCAGATGAGGGTCCCTCACAGGGGACCTGAGGCCCCAAGAGAGAAATCCTGAACTGTGGGAGCTGGTGGGGACCATCCACTAACAGCACTCAAGATCTGGGCTGCCCTTCCTAGAAAGTCCATGAGAGCTGGAAGGATCACGTGGAAAAGTCTGGTCTGTCTCAGGGAGAGATTTCAGGGCTCACGCTGTTGGGGTAGATATGGGAGGTACCAGGAGATGCATGGAAAATCTTCCTTGTGGCCAACGCTGTCCCATAGCTCCTTACATGAGCTGTTTTTGTGAAGCAGGCTCATGACTGAGCACTGGCTGTGGATGCATTCTGCAGAAGACAACTTGGTGTGTGTCAAAATATACCACACTGGAAGAGGAGAGTAAAATTGAGTAGTTTTTGCAGGTCAGCCCTTCTCTTAGCCTGATGATTTGGACAGGCTTCCCTTTTGGTCCAGCTTCCATCCTCTGGTGGGGGCAGAAGTTGTACCTGAAGAGTCAAGTTCGCATCCTTTTTGCGTTTAACTGGTCTAAATGGCAGGGCAGTCTTGGTGCCCCTTGCTTTCTCCCGCTCCAGGCTTTTTCTGTCCCACTCACAGAACTCTGCTCCTTCGCTTAACATCTGGATTCAACTACCAAACAACAGGCTTTCTGTAACACATTCCTCGCCTCCCTCACTGCTGTGTGCCTCACAGGATTTGTCCTGTTCACAGAGGGAATAAACACAAAGTGGGGGCAGGATGAAGGCGTCAGTAGGTGAAAAACTCTCTTCTTTTCCTTTTCTGAACCCAGCTCTTAGCCTGTTTGACATGGGTCCCCAAATGCCACACAAATAGAGGAATCCCATTCAAACCCACTGCACAAATCTTCTGGAGCTGTTCCATGAAAGCGGCCCATGATCACGGTGAGCAGAAGGAAAACCTTCCTGCCGTTTCCGGGGTGGGGAGGATGTGCAGCCCTCTGCAGCCCTCTGCACTGCTGACAGGCTGTTCTTTGGTTGGCAGGCATCTCACATAGGCAAGCTTCTAATGCTACAGCTGTACGAGTGGTATGTCTCCTAAGCCTTTAATATCCCTGAGCACAGAGTGAGCTCCAGTGTCATGTTGTGTTTTGGGAAAGAAGAGATTCAGGAGGTTAGTTTTGTCTGCACGTGACCTCTGGGTGACTGCAGCCTCCCCTGCCAAACTGAGTGCGGATGGCTGAAGGTCTTCATAGAAATTGAAGTCCATCAGCTCAGGCCCTCAGTGCATTTAGGGATAAAACTGGGTAAGGGCAGGGAGTAGTGGTCCACTCGTCCCACTGTCCTGCCCTCTGAGAGCCCCGAATCACATGTTTCCAGGAAAGCAACTAAATATCCTGCTGTGAACATCTGAAATAACAGCCCTGGGGGACATTTACTGACCCGTCTCAATCAGAGGTTGGCTTTCGTCCTGAAGCACGTGGATTTAGATCCCTTCTAGCTGATTTCTTACACTGATGTGACGAGAGGTGGGCAGGAAATGCAAAGGCAGGTCCTCAGCAGGTCCTCTGTGGCTGTCGGCTTTCGGAGCGCTGCTGCTTTCCTCCTGCTGTGGTCTTGGCCAGGCTGTCAAGGGACAGGCTCTTGGACTGGGATTTCACACGTCCTGCAAGTCCTCAGCTCAAAACAAGGAGTGAGGGGGCATGGCTTTGCCCTGGTGCCTGCTCCCCTTGCACAGTTATGGTCTTGGGGACACCAGCAAGGAGGAAATGCTCAGGAGGGAGATGCCACTATGCCTGGGATTACCAGCTCTGAGCTCTCCTTAAGATATTTGAGTATTTTCCTGGGAAAAGGGAAGTGGAGAAGGAAATGCAACTGCTTCCTCAACCCTCAGTTGCTTCAGGATTAGGGCATTTCCTTGGACAGGGAAAACTCCGTTTGGAGCCTACGTGACCCAGCTGGACACTGATCCTGAGTCTTGCACCCTGGGAGGGCACGGTCCTGGTCCCTGCCATGCTGGGAGAGTGTGCTCGGCTTCCCTACGATGGTGTGATATTTAGTGTACAGGAAAGAAAGGAATGAAAGTGGTATCTCATGAACTGGACTTCCATTGGGTATTCTGAGGAATCCAGGTAGAGGGATGACCTTTTTTTTCTGGTGCTGACTTGGAAGAGGTTAATTTAAATCAGCACAGTTTATGCTGGAATGATCCCAGTGGAAATTAGGGGGGGAGACAGACCCAGGTGTTGAGTTCTTGCTTCATATATCTAATTGGGAGGCTGACCAAAGTCTAGATAAAGCAACATCAGTGCTGAGTTAAGCAATACCCTTTAAAACAAAAAGGATGTGAATCTCCTATGCAAGACAAGCCTAGGAAAAGAGATATTATAAATCTAAGTGAAGCCCTCAAATTCTAAAGGGATATAAATCTAATTAAAGTGATATAAATCTAACTGAAAAAATACACTGTAAATCCAGCCAAAAGGATATCCGTCTAAGGAAAGCAATGCAAATGCACTAGAAACACCATAAATAAAATCAAAGCAGTATATAAGATGTAATGGAAGCAATCCGAGACCTAAATCAAGTGATACAACAGATGATATAAAACTAATTAAAGTGATTTATAAAATGGACTTTTTGGAAAGAATCATGGCGCATGGAGGATGAGAATAGCTGAAGAGAGGGCCCACGATAGGTTTATAAGCAATAAAAACACCTACAAATACAATGCATAAACCAAGGTTAATTAGGTGCTGTGTGTCAGGGCAATCTCCCGTTGCAGATGGGGTCAGGAAAGCTGCTCTTCTTTGGGTGTGACACTGGGTCACTGTCACTTCTGACCCACGTTACGTGAACGGCAAGAAAGCAAAATGGGGATGATTGCACGGGGTAAATGTAACATGGTGAAGATAACGACAGCGCTACTCAGGGGAACCCCAGAGCCTTCCAGCGCAAGGTCCTGGGAGCTCTGGGGGATGCTCGGTTAAGCAGGAGATTGTGGGAATGAGCATAATCCCCTGCACGGCTGAACGCACTCATCCGACTCTATCGGACCTGACACAGGAATGCGGGCTGGGAGATCCAGCCCCATGCTGGGGGTCGGCTCTGGATGCAGTTAAAAGAGATCAGAATCAACTTCAGCCTGAAGCAAAAGGTTAGACCCATTTTAGCCATACTTTGCAGGGTGCAGTGCTGGTGGGTGCACAGTCCCAGCAGCAGTGGGGCCAACACTCCGGAGAAGCTGATGTAGTGGGAAGGAGGAGCTGTGGGGCGGTTAGTGGCTTCCCCCTCTCCCATGACCTTGAGAGGGGTCTGTCTCCCCTGCGGACAAGGGACAAGAGCAGAGTCAGCCAGCTCACTCCTGTCCGACATTTCTCCCACAGGGACGCTCATTTCCATTTCAAACTTTACATGGTGAAGCAATCAAAAGAAAATGAGGTATTTGGGGATTTTTTCCACTTCAGTTATGAGCAACGAACCCCTTCTTCCCCCTTTGCCTCCCATGTTTAACGGCAGAACTGCCCCAAATCTTCTGTGTTTGCAGAGGGAGACAGTAATTAATATTTTTCTCTTAAACTGGAAAAATCTCATTGTTAGTTTCCATTTGCATCCACTTTCACCTAAGATAAATTCCTAAGGATCTTTTGGTTCTCACTTAAGTGATTTAATAACTGACCTGATATGACCACAGTACAAATAATTCATAAGGCTCTTGCTTGTCTTTGGAAAAAATCAGTTTTTAGAAAATAGTCAGATCTGATCAAAATTCTGTCTTCCTTCAGCTAAAAGAAAGCTCTTCCTTTTCATTCTGAATAATAAAACATCCTCATTTCAGCTTTACAACCGAGCTTTTCCCTTCCAATCTCCTTCCAAAGCAAAGTACCATATGTTTTATACTGCCAATTTCAAAATTTTCTCGTGCTTGAAAGTCATTTAGCATTTGGGCATCTGCAGTGCTCGGAATTTTGTTTTTCCAGAGTAAAGGAAAATAACTATTTTGTGGAAAGATACTGAAAAGCAGCAACCCCCTCCCAAAACCCCCAACTCCAACAATTTAGGTTAGAAACCAGCCTGGAGGGATATGCAAATATTTTTTCTTGCAGATTTAGCTGGAAATGTTTCCTATCCTTCCCTGGAAAATGAATGCAAAATGAGGTAGTCTTTTGGACTGATAGGCCCGCTGAATCAAATAGCTTTAAAAAAAAGCCCCAAGTTAACCAAAATGGCTATTCATCTATGGACAGATGTACTGCATCCTGTGTCACCTAATGGTATGTGGTCTGGATGTGCATTAAAAATAATATAACATAACATAACATAAC
>NW_010247355.1:669-2669 GCF_000690775.1 Eurypyga helias | reverse complement strand
ATGCAAGCCCGAATGGCTGCGGGGGCACAGCACGGTGCTGGGCTCCCCCCCCATCCTGTGTGCGCAAGGGGAGGTGGGTTGGGGTGCCATGGCACCCCCTCCATCTCTGCCCCAAGCAGGGAATAAGGATGCACCCACTTCCACACCCACACTGGCCCCTCTGCTCATGGCTGGGTGCCTCCAAGCCACCCCCCTCCTGCTGGCATCCTCCGAGGTCGGGGGGTGCAGGAATACAGACGCGGGGGCGAGGCCAGCCCGGGACAGCTTGGCTCATGACTGACACTGAGGCCAACCCAGCCAATGTGTGACCCCCGCAAGAGGGGACAGCCCCAAAGCCTTGGGGACATGCTGCATTCCGGGGCAAGGGGTGCTGGGGCGCCTGGTGGGCACCCTGTCCATTCTCCAGTGCAGGATGGGGCCCAAGGCAAAACCCCAGCAGGGTCAGGGTCGCTGGGAGGGAGGGCAGGCTGCTCCCCAGCCCCACCATGCCTCAGTTTCCCCTGCCATTAAGGCCTCACCAGCCGCAGGCGGGAACGCTACAGGCAGTTTAACCGGCAGCCACCCAGCCCCACGGCTCACCTGGCCGGCTGGGAGCAAAACACCAGCGCTGCCTTCAAACCTGCCCATCCGGGAGCTCCGGCACAGCTCCCACCACACCTGGCCGAGCCACCCCACTTGTTGGCACAGGGGAGAGGGTGTTTGGATTGCAAGCATCCCTCTCCAGCTCCCATGCCATGCTCCAGGCACTGGCCAGGAGCCCATCTGTGCATCATGAGTCCAGCCAAAACCCTGGCAAACCCACCCTGGGGAGGCCTCCATCCCGCATGGGTGCAGGGCTCCCCATACCACAGCATCCTCCCTCTGCCCTCTGGAAGCAGCTTCAGCCAAACCTCACCGCTCCCACAAACCAGATGGATGCCAAGCCACAGGGATGCTCGGCTGTCCCTGAACTCTCACGGGAGACCCCATGCCCGTCCGGCAGAGTGGCACAGGGACCACCCCCCAGCCTCCCTCCTCTCTACCAGGCAGCAATTTCCATACATTAGAGATCTGAAGATCCATCAGCTGGGAGCAGACAGGTTGAGGCTGGGAGCTGCCTTCCCTGTGCCAGCCCAGACAGCACTCCCAGGGGACTAATACCGGCATGTAAATATTAGATACTTTTGTCTCCTCCGAGACCAATTACACAAATCGTGGCAGCTCCCGCAGGACTCTCCGCTTCTACTTACTGTATCATCATTAACAGCTTATTAGAGAACAGCTGCTCAAAGAGGGGGAAGAAAAAAAGAACCAGGAGAGACGGCAAGGAGAACACGTAGGAGAACAGGCTGGGAAGCATGACCTCCGCCCTGCTCCGGCACCCAGGGACACCCACACCCATCCCCACGGTGCCACCGGCGTGCCCAGCCCTCTCTGTAACCCCAGCAGTGGGACCGGTCTGGAAACTGTGCTGGGATCCGCTGTGGGCTTCCCAGGAGGCGCTGGGAAGGGGGCAGAGGGATGGTCCCAGGAAGGGACAGGCCGTGAGGTGGCTGGGGAGAAGAGCGAGGTGGCTGAGGGTCCATGGGAAGCGGGAACTGGAGTGAAGCCACCAAAGTAGCCTGGCACCCCCCAACTAGGGGCATACTGGGGCCTGAAGGTCCCTTCGTGCTCCGGAGGGAGATTATTCCTCAGACCTGGAGTGCCTGTCGCCTGCAGCAAGTGCCCCCGCAGGTGGCAGAAGAGGACAGGAGGTCTGACAAGGGGGGGAACACTGGGGTGGGGGGCTGTAGGCTGTGAGATCAGCCCCTGCCTGAGGCAGTGCTGTCTATGGGATGCTCTGCTATCCCCCCTACTCTGGGAGGGGGTGACAGGAAGTTTGGGATGACCCCTCCAGCACAGCCTCCCCAAGAGGGATGCACTCCCTAAGCCGACTGCATCATTAAAAGGTGCAGCTAATTTGCTGCTCCCCCTCCCTCTGCTCCCCTGCGGGCAATGCCAGCCAGGGCCAGGCTGTTTTT
>NW_010247355.1:0-207 GCF_000690775.1 Eurypyga helias | reverse complement strand
ACCCCCTCTGAGGCCCCCCCGAGCGCAATCAGTCATCGTCAATCACAGCCCCGACATCCGCTAACGATGTCCCCTGAGGCCACCGAGGGGCAGCCGAGGTCCCCAAGGGGGTGGCAGCGGGTGCCTCCGGGGTCACCCCGGGGTGCTCGTGGGCAGGTGGCCCCCGCCGGGTGCCGTGTCCCCGGGAGGGTGTCACGACATGCTTCT
>NW_010247354.1:408-35814 GCF_000690775.1 Eurypyga helias | reverse complement strand
TCCTGACTGAATCCAGCACACTCTAAGTTAATCAGAAGACATGTCCAGTGCAAGTAGAGCCTACCAGTGGTTGGGGCTTCTGGATGTTTCCAAACAACAGATAATCATCACTAGGGGTGGGTTTAGTAAACACTCTTTAAAACCATTCCCTACCTTTTCTGAATGAGCATGTGCAGGATCGTGAACTTCCCAGGCGTTCTCAGTTCTCACGTAAGTACTTCATTTTTGCATTTAGTGCCTGCTGCGGTACGTTTACACTTTGGAATATAGGTTGGAGTGCTGCACCCTAAAACATCCCCACAGGATGTTGGGTGAGGAAAAATTGAGAAATGTTTTTGTTTGTTGGTTTTGGGGTGTTTCCCCCTGCCCCATAACTAAGGCTGTATGCCTTAGTATGTTTTATTTTGGAGTAAGTGGTGCCAGAGTGATTTTCTTTCAAATGTCATTAACCTGTACTTACAAGAGGCCTGATCTGCCACCTAGCCCAAACGGCTGGGATGGTGAGGATGTTTTCCTACTCCAGAGTGGAGCATGAGCAGGTCAGTGCCCACTGACTCCTTCCATTGTGCTTGGCACGTCAGTCCTCTCTTCAGCCCGTTCTTTTCTTACATGAGCACCTGAAGAACCCTGCACCATGAAAGGTGTTCCAGCTCCACATGTGTAAGGGAAAATTTGACCTTTCTTAAATGATATGCAATTTTTTTTTCCCCAGGAGCTTTCCAAATTGTCAGATTCTACTCCCACTGAAATTAACGGGGGTTTTACTTCAGTGGGAGTGGGATTGAACAAGCCATAATGCTTTGGCAAATCCTACCTCAAGCATTTTGACCTGGGAGTGTGCCTATACAATAATCACGTCACAAAATGGCTGAAAAACAGCGCGGTACTGACTCTGCGCAGATGGCGGGCTCCGACGTTTGCTGGAGCTGTGGCTGATTTCTTCTTTTTTTTTCTTTTTTCCAATGGCCTATGTGCCAAAACATCCCACCACACGCAAGTCAGCAGTCTGCAGTGAGTCACTAATCCGCTTGTATGCAAAAATGAGCAACAGGCGGAGTCGTGATTTCTGCCTTGTGCTGGGAAGCAATGCTCACTTACGTACGGAGCGCTTCACTAGAGCTTTCCTTGGGGGAAGGCAAGGAGAGGAATGCACAGGGTGCTTTTATTTGGGAAAGGGATTGTCTGCTGTCTTTTGTGTCTGCGGCCTCTAGGTCTAGAAATAAAGCATCAGCTTAAAACGGGTGCTGCTCTGTGGCATTCCTCTCGGTCTTAGCTCAGGGTTTGCTTTTTGGCTCGGCTCAAAGCGTTCAGATGCCGGGAGACTGCGTGCCGTAATGTTCCAAAGATCACGACCTAAAAATACAGCATCTTCCTCTCGAGACGCAGAAATGCACAGACAAATCTGTTTGTCCTGGTTTTCTTGTGATCGTGTTGAGGTGTTTTCTGTTTGAGGCCCTTTAAAAAGGGAACTTTGTGAGAGCAGAGGGGCATATGCCCCGAAGTGGGGAGGAAATGCAGTTATGGTTCACAGTGTGGGGTGGATTCGTTTTCTTGCCTGCTGCTTCCCTGAGCAGCTGCTGTTGTCCCTAGCCAGTATTCCCAGGAGGAAATCCCTACCACCCTCAGTGAGCACAACGGACAAGCCAGGGATTAGCAGGTGGTTAAATCCTGTGGCAACTGCTGAAGTGCTAGGGAAAGGAAGAGCCATGTAGAATATTTCCAATGGAGAACGATGAGCAGGAGAAAAGGACTGACTTTATGCTTGCAGACGGCTGTGTAGCGATAGCAAGTCAGCTAACATTAGCAGGTTTTTCAGCTTTCTACAGGAAGTCGCATCCGGGACACACTGCCTAACAGCAGGCCTTTTAGGTTCATTAGTTTATTCAGTCAGGGATTTTCCTGGACTGAATGTTGACAAGTGGCATTTGTTCGAAGTCTTGGAGTACTTGCCCACTGTCCCCTTAAAACAGGTGTAGCCCAGCCAGCCATCCTGTGAACTCTGGCGTGGGTGAGTGCCTACACTACGGGCAGCTGCTGGTAAGGGCCTCAAAAAGGGATGTGAACTCGATCCCAGCCAAAACCTTGCCCCTGTGTTCAGCATTTCCTACATGCAGATGTCCTTTCCGGTCCAGACTATATTTTGCTTTCTCCATATTGGTTTATTTCAGTTAATTTCTATTAAAAGAAAAGCTCTGGTTTTCCTACCTGAATATGCCATGCAAAGATCCTGTATTTGGCAGTTCATTGGCTTAGGACTTAATCTAAAGGCAGGACGGGGTCTGGCCATTTTTGATGAACCACCAGATAGGCTATTCAGTAATTACTAGACAGTTTGTATATGTAAGCATGAGGGTGACTGTAATTTGGCTTTTCACAGAGGACAGTGAGTATATCCTCTAGTTCACTCCTAGTAGTTCAGGCCGGGAGCATGGATGAAGTTTCTTATGGAGTCAGAAGTTATTCTGAGGTCCGAGTATGACATGTTGACCTAATTAGCTATTAGCCCAGCATCTCTTTCACTTCATTCATGCCAAGGGGTATTCAAGTGTCAGTGGGCTCTGTACAGGAATAACAGCTGAAAGGATAGGAAATTGGAAATTTCCTTATGAAAAGGCAGTTTCTCTTTTGACCCCACTGAAGGCAATGTCCTTGAATTTTTCCATTTGGGAACAAAATTTTACGTGCAAGTAGCATGTGCCTTGGAGTACCCTACATGTCACAAATACAAGCTCATGATGAAGGTGCCTTGGATGGTAGAAAAGAGATGAAAGACACTGGTTTCCTTCATGCAGTACTTGTCATATTTTTGTGAATTTTTCATGTTATTCTGCTTAGCGTTGCTGGCACTGGCTGACACTTTATGATACTGATTATTAGGGTGCAGGTTGAGCTGTAGAAATGGAGTCTTCTGTGATACTGTATAAAGTTGCTTATACCAAGAATCTGCAAAATTAATGAATTTGCTAATTAAAAAAAAGACAATCGTAAAAATTGTCTAGTTACATACCTCTGCTTCTATCTTCTTGTGGAACTGTTGTGGAAGCCTTGTCTCTGGTGACGTGATGAAGTGTTTGTCCTTAGTCTTCAGCACCTCTCCTACAAAGAAAGGCTGAGAGAGTTGGGCTTGTTCAGCCTGGAGAAGAAAAGGCTCCGGGGAGACCTTATAGCACCTTCCAGTGCCTGAAGGGGCCGACAAGGAAGCTGGGAGGGGACTTTTTACAAGGGCCTGTAGTGACAGGACAAGGGGTAACGGGTTTAAATTGAAAGTGGGGAGGTTTAGATTAGATATCAGGAAGAAGTTCTTCCCGGGGAGGGGGGCGAGGCACTGGAACAGGTTGCCCAGAGAAGCTGTGGATGCCCCATCCCTGGAAGTGTTCAAGGCCCGGCTGGATGAGGCTTTGAGCAACCTGTTCTAGTGGAAGGTGGCCCTGCCCATGGCAGGGGGGTTGGAACTGGATGGTCTTTAAGGTCCCTTCCAACTCAAACCATTCTGTGATTCAGAAAAGCTCATTTTTTCACTTAGGCTTTCCCTCAACCTGCCTGAGCTTTTTCATTCAGTGTTTTGCATTTTTATTGCACTGACACTAGACCACTTATCCAACTCTGTGATGCTCAAGAAACTATTGTAAAATTTTCAGAATGACACTTGAATCGGTTTGAGTAAACATGGGCTCTTCTGTCAAACTCTAATACTTTCTACACAAGTTCTAGTGAAGCTATTTGGATTGAGGTTGATGTTGCCTAAGATGGTGTCTCACTTGGACCTTTTTTAGTTTGTTGTTTGACTTCTGGATTTTTTGGGGGAGATAATTAATCTTCTCCCATAATTTTTGATTTCTTCAGTACTTAAAAATCAATCAGTGGTGAGCCACAAAGCCAACATGTACAAAATCATAGGGTTTCTATGCCTGTTTCTGGACGGATTTTAGCTTTCTCTCTGTAATTTTTAATATTATCCAAACAGCCTAGTGTCTGTGAATGGTTTTCCCCCTCATAAGGCTAGATCCTTCTTCCATGTGCTAAACACTTTTCTCCTCCTTCCCCTGCACACAGAGTGTCAGCCATGACTAATTGCCGGTGCGTGATGCAGACTTACCTTGGTCGGGTGTCACTGCATGGTTGCAGCTGTGTCTCAGTAGCCGATGTGTGGGTTTGGTTCCTTTTAAGGAGGAGGAGGAGGAGTGGAGGAGGCCGGTGTTTGTGGTGGCTAGAATCCTGTTCCAAGTCAGCTGCGGATGGGCAGAACACCCTTTTGTTCGGCTGTGAGATGTCTTGTCACCTGCAGTGCATCTCATTGCTGTTTGGGACAGTCTGTTCTGAGCTAGCCTAAGACTTGATTACCTGCTGTATTTTTGGAAATAAGACTTTTAAAGTGCAGTTTCTGAAAGGTAACTCCATAAAAATGGCTTTGTAGCAAGAGGTTGTGCTTCTGTTACATCTTTAGGCTGTCACGTCTGTGTTGGTGTTGTTTCACTGTGTACTCCATGAGCGAGGCAAAGCATAGCTTCTTGTTGACCTCTATTAGTGGCATATTTGTGGTCTGATGCCACGTAAGATGTCTTCTGACCACTGCTAGTAAAGACTGTCAAAGTAGGAATGATACCATGAGCTGGGCATAAGCTCACCTTCCTCTCCTGGGAGCTTTTACTTCTGCACTTAGTATAAACTCATTTCTGTTCACCAAAAAAGCAAAAGTAAGTCTTGCATCCTGAGGTGGGTTGGCCCTGGCTGGTAGGTAAGTCCCTACCCTGTCACTCTTTTACTCTCTGCCAGTGGGATGGGGGAGAGAATTGGAAGGGCAAAAGCAAGAAAAAAAAAACCTGCTGGGTCAAGAAGAAGATGGTATCTTAAGTGAAGGGGTGGGTGGAGGGAAACAAGTGATGCACAAACCAGCACTCACCACCAACAAACTGATGCCCAGCTGGTCCCTGAGCAATGACTGCTTTGGAAAAAAGTCTCCCCCTAGTTTTATTGCTGAGCATGATGTTATGTGTTATGAAATATCTTGGTCAGTGTGGGTTAGCTGTGCCAACGTTGTCCCCTCCCAACCTCTTGCGCACCCTCAGCCTGCTTGCTGGGGTGGCAGAGTGAGAAGGAGAGATTTTGATGCTCTGCAAACTCTGTTCATCAGTAAGCAAAACATTGGTGTGTTACCCATGCCGTTACAGTCACCAGCTTAAAACACAGCACTACCCTGGCTGCTGTGAGGATAGTGTACTCTATTAGAGACAAACCCAATCACTCATCCAAAAGAGAGCTTGTTATATTTAAACAAGCAAGCAAAACTCTTGTTTTATTGTATGACTAAGCTTTCCTAAGGTCATCATTCATCCAAATGCTTTGTGTGCACTTAAGCACTGGGAGCTGATGAGCTGGAAGTACAGCCTGCTGAAAACCTCCAGAGTAGTCCATTCCAGCAGAAGGTCAGGTTTCATGCTTCCCCATGAAATGGCATTAGTGGAAGGGGAGGTTGTATAGTACATACTGTGACTGTTGTACTCTTTTTAAAACTGCTCATTAAAAGTATGTATTATTAATGTTGTCTGTAGGTTCATTCCAGTCGCAGAAAAAGAACTTATACCACAAAATTGTCAGCAAATGTAAGCACAGAAAGAAGCTTAATGTTCCGGACAAAGGTACTGGTGCATACCTTAGTTAAGGTTCTCGGCCGCCTTCTCTCTCCATTCAGTCTCGGGGAAATGCTTCTAGACAGAGGCTACTCAGCTCTCTAGTCTTTGATAGCTTTGGTCCCTTATTTCCCTGTCTGCTTTGATTCCATTAGCTCCTGGCTGCAGTTGATCGTATTACGTTATTCCAGTATGATGCTGTTTTGGTTTTAATTGGCATCTCCCTTAATTACATTTTCCCTGCTCCAGACACCACGCAGCAGAGCTGACAAAGCAAGGGCTATTCTGCAGTTGGCCCTGACTTCATCTTCCACAGCTTAGAGGTCTTCAGTCCTTTGGTTGCTCTTATCTCTATCCCCTCTGTATCAGAGACCATATTATTTATTCCTTTGCTAAAGCATTTATCCAAGTCCCTAACTCTTCTCCCTGTGATTTTCCACTGTCTGGAACTTTGCAGACTGCAGCTGGTCAGGGTGTTAAGAGCTTGTTTCTGCACCAGATCTCAGAAATAATAAGCTAAACCAACAGTCCCTCTGTAGAAATCTGAAGTAGTTTTGTTTGCCACAGATTGAAGATAACTTAGAAAACTTCTGAAGGTATGTCCTGGACTTGCTGTGCCTGCTATCCTGCTGGTAGCTCTGACAGCACTGTGGTCCTGCATACCAACATCCTCACAACTCGGGGACATTTTCAGGTGCACAGTATGTGCAAGACTATAGCTTAGCCTGCTTCCCCAGGCCCTGGTTTGTTTGGGGTTTTTTTCCTCTGTAGTAGTCGTTGTCACCCACAGTATTCAGGTCATGCCTTAGCCCCTTCCACAGTGTAGTTCTCTCCCACATCATCGCTGTGATGTTGAAGAGCCTCTCTGGTTCTGCTTACTTAGATAGCTCCATGAAATTCTTCCTTTTTTTTTTTTCCCCATCCATATCTCTGAGACAATAAATTACTATCCCCATCTCCAGTTCCCCCAGCTACCTTTATGCTCAATGTCTTTCCGTAAAGCTTGGCCGTGTCAGTTGCTCTCCTTTCCTGATGCCGTGCTTTCTCTCTTCTGTGGTGCACTTGCACTATTTTCCCACATAGACTCTGCCAGCTCTGCTGCATTCAACGGTGCAAATATTTTCAAAGTACTTGCTCTGTTTCAATGTATTTGTACAGCAAGCATGTTGTGGGAGTCACTTATGAGAAGTAACACCATGCCGGTGTGAAAAAGGCATCATACGTTAACACAGCTTTTATTGGGTGCCATTCAGATTTTTGTTCCTGAAATATTAATAGACCTTGTAGACAAATTAATAAGAAAAATGGGTGTTTAAATTCTCCTGTGGGAAAAGAAACAGAAAGTGTTTAATACAAGATAGGGTAAAAAATATAAACATCTTAAAATCTACAGATACAAAACGAGGCTAAACAAAATGTCAAACCCTCCATTTGATTAAAAGAACGCAGCCTGTTTTGATACCAAGCAAAGCGTACGCTATGATCAAAGATTCAAGCCTGGCAAGTGTTGAGTACCCTGGCCTTGTTCCAGCACAACACAGAGGCATGTCCTTGGAATTAAGCATGTGAATAATGTCATCGTGTCTAAACATCAAAGACTTGTCTGTGCATTTGCTGGAGTTGGGCCAATTTGCTAAGCTCCTCTGAAGACTGAAGCAAAGACATGAGGAGCTTGCCAGTCTTACACAGCCCACGTAGAAATCACCAAAGGAAAGGCAGTGGATCTACATATTGGTGGGGATCTGCATTTTCTCTGAGTCTTGCCTACTTGGATGTGTACCATGTAGTGACACTGAAAGCAAAGCATTGATCAGCAAAGGGCAGCGTGGGTACGGCCTTGGCAGGCGGCATACAGCCTCGCCGTCATGGGCTGCTGCGTAACTTCATCCTTCCCTGAGATCCTAGGCAGCAGGGCCCTAAATTCTCTGCCTCCACTGTCCCATATTCTGCAGCATTCAAGCTGGGAATCCCAGTATCTTCAGTTCAAATACACAAGGATTTAGTGAACCAAACACTAAATGAAAATTTAAACTCCTTTTTGTGGTTAGTCTATACTTGTGGTGAGTCACAAGTCTCTAATGCGTGGGTTTGGTTTTTATGGAGTTAATTTTGCTGGAGGAAGGAGCTTTGAATATTCCCCTAGCTGGAGAAGAGACACTTGGAAGGGTTGCTGTCAGCAGAGGTCACGCTGCATTCATGTTTTGTCATCTTGAAAAGCATGTGTGCCTGTGTACATCTGTGTTTTGAATGAGAGGAGGGCAGTAAAGACCAATTTTGATGTGATTGAGTCATGTTGGCTGGGTCTGTCTCTGGTTTGAGTACCTGTGTGAATTTTGACTCCACGTGACCACGTCATACATAGCACCACCAGTGCGAGTCACCGTATTACGAGTCTGCAGGTGTTTGTAGAGGTAGATACAGCCCAGTAAAATACCACTGGACGTGCAATAATTCCTTAGGAAGGCTGACAGAAGCACAGCTGGACCCGTCCCTGTTTGGGGACATCGAACACCACTCCGCTGAGAGATTTATTTTCTGCCACGCTGTCAAGGCTTTCTGGTGGGAAGCAATACGTGAAGTAGCAAGGGGTAAGTCACAACTGTTGACTCAGTGCAGGCAGATTTAATGAGCTGTGCTGAGGGCTCTTGCATGGTTTGGGTAACAGCCAGATGCAGCGCTGGCCTTTGCACCAGTAGGAGGAAGAGGAGATGAACGTATCTGCCAGCCTCAACACCAGCTGATGTGGGAAGGAGCCCATCTCCAGTGGCTGGTAGAGCTAACTGCCTGCTGCTGAGCCTTGTCGGCTCTCCCTCATGCACAGCAGGCTGCGCAGCCTTAGCACGTGTTTGAGAAAGAGGAGAAGGTGCAGAAAATCAGTAGAATGACCTTTTTTTTCCCCCTCCTGAGAAAGCCCTTCTGTGTGGAGCCTGCAGCCCAGAGGGAACCAGCAGGTCTGTACCACTGTGCCTTTGGCATCCATCCAGGCTGGAATAAGGCTGGGTCAGCACAGGCTCCTGCAGCAGAGCTTCCCATCCAGGCAGCTGTTCCATACACCTGCTTTGCCTCTCTGCTGCGGTGTCAGCTGCTGTCTCTCTTCTTCCTAGTCCCAGCTCTTGCCGCAGCTCCACATGCTGCCTGACCCCACGAGCTGAAGAGCTGGAATTCCCACCAGGGTGTAGGTCAGAGTGTGCTTGGTGTCACTTCGTTGGTTCCCCAGGCCCTGGTGACTTGAAGCTTTGCTCTGACTCGCTAGGCTTCCCCATTTTAACTTCATAAAGACCGTGAAAGCGTTACAGCCCACCTCTCCTCCTCGATATGGGTGTGCTTAGACCGGCAGAGCATTTCTTCTCCAAGAGCTGGAATTCCCACCAGGGTGTAGGTCAGAGTGTGCTTGGTGTCACTTCGTTGGTTCCCCAGGCCCTGGTGACTTGAAGCTTTGCTCTGACTCGCTAGGCTTCCCCATTTTAACTTCATAAAGACCGTGAAAGCGTTACAGCCCACCTCTCCTCCTCGATATGGGTGTGCTTAGACCGGCAGAGCATTTCTTCTCCGCTAAATGTGGTTAAACTTCTGCAGCCTCTCTCGTAACAGACAGGCATCACTGAAGAAATGCCTTTAGATCTGCCTGCATCTTGCAGGGCTTTGCTCTGAAGAGCTTGTCCTTTTCTCTGGTTTGCTGAGTCAGTCCAACTGATTCATTTTTCTTGTTCACAAAGATGGGGGGAAGTAAGACTACATGTGTTCTGCATGCCTGCAGAATAGGGTAAACTGTCCATGCTAACTTTTACCAAATCCAGCTCAGGAAACCATCTGGCATAGAGTTGTAGATGTTTCTCTCTCGAAGAGTTGATTAAGCATGCCAAAAGGCCCACATCTTCTTATCATGTTGCAAAAATAGCCCTGTGGTTCTGTATGTGCTACGGTCACGTGGAAAGATGGCCGTGTAAATACCTGTTTGCGGGACTGCACGGTAGCTGCAGAACCTCATTTCGTTTGTAGGCAGCATTCTCCTGAGAATTCTCTGAGCTCTGCACGGGACAGCTCTTGAACACAGGACTGTGTGGAAACAGAAGGGATATGAAATGGATTAAGGTAATTATTAAAGAAAAATACAGGGAATTAAATTTGTTTAGCAATGTCCTTTCTGCACAGCAAACCCAAATCCTAGTTTGGATCATCCATATGGACAGACCTTAGTTGAAGCAGTAGGGTGCTGCTCCTTTTGAAGGAGGTGCAGGAGGACCCCAATTAGCACCCAGCCTAGTTTATGTGGATGTTGAAGCACGGACTCTTTTCTCCTCTGGAGTTCAGTGCTCAGGGTCTTGTGAGTGAAGCCTTTGTGTGATTTCCTCCAAGATGGGTTTAATGTCTGCTTGAATAATAATCTGTAAAGAAGTCAATGAAATGATTTCTTACCCCAGCATCCACTAGAGAAGAAAAAAGATCTTCCCTTCAACACTCACCCTTCACCCGCACAAAAAACACACATTCATTGCTCACCTTTAATCCCTTCCTTCTTCAAAACTGTATGGCAGCAATGATACGACGGAGTGATAAAGAGCTTACTTCAGAGCTAGAGGAGTAAAAACAGAAGACTCTCAAGGCTCATTTCAAGGATTGAAAAAAACCTTAAAACATGAACAGGGAACATACTTGCTGCATCCTGAGTTCGTCATCCACTTTCTGCTATTTTTTAGTCAAACACGCAGACATCATACACTCCTTATGTCTTCAATAACTATTGCCTCTTTTTATTTTATCTTTCAGGGTTTTTTCTTACCTTTAATTTCTTGAGCTATTTGACGCATACAATGTGAAAAAGAAAACAAATGTAAAAGGAAGCTGTCTACTGTATTGACCAATTAAGCTAATTTCTAGTGACCTGAGATGGCTTGTAATGTACAACACATAGAATCATAGAATCATCTAATTAAAAACATACAAAATCTGGTTTCTTTCTATCATATGTTGTTTATTGTTTGAAATCATGTCTTAACACTTTATTAAATGTAAGAAAAAAACCCCAACTTGTATTACTAAGATTAAAGCCATTATAAACTTAATCAAACTAGAATTAAACAGCACTGTCAAAGTGCTATCTAATTAGAGTAAATCCCCAAATGAGAATTAACAAATAGTGTCAGGCTACTACCAAATCATTACATTAATACATAATCAACGCTTATGAATTCCCAAATAAGAAATCTAGAGAGAAAGCTGCCCACTTAATTATACATTCCAGTTATGATTTTGGTCTCTGTCAGCACGGTAAGCTTATCTGAACATCTCACTGTTAGCCCAGTTGAGTTACTTGAAAGTCACATTTGCAGTCCTTGGTGCTTCTGCTTAATTGGACTGTTACAGGGCAGATCTTTTCTTGTGATCTCTCTTGCTCTCTTTGCACAAAGTAAGTTTTACGGCATAGCTCTGCCCTGGAAAGGTTAGCAGCTATAGCTAAACATTAAGAAAAGCTAATTGAAGCTGTGTGCTTTTTTCTCCCCCCCCCGCCAAAATAAAGGGCATGCACGAGGTCAAAAATGTTTTACAGAGAAGATATGAAGGTGAATTAAGGTTTGGAACATTTCCAAATGTTTTTACATGTGTATTAGATCTGATTGTATTCTTACGCCACAAAACATTAAAAGGTCCCTTCCCACTTAAAAGAGCAAAGGGCGACAGCTACAAGATAAAGTAGGTTACGGCTCTTCACCCAGCCCACATCGTGCACAGTTAACTCTTAAAGAAGCTAGGGAAGATAGAGGGTTTATTAGCCATGTCTTTGAATAGGATGCTCATTAAATCTGCCAAACAAACAATAAATAAAGTGTAAATACTCTCTACAGCTAAATAGGGCGATGTCGGTGCAGGCTGCTTGGCTGTTGTGCATGGTTTGTGGGGTTGGGTGCCCCTGCACGACACCACCAGTGTCGGTGTAGGAGCTTGCTCCTGGTGGGTGCTTGGCCCTTGTGAAAGAGCCGGCGTTTGCACTCCGGCTTGAGTTTTGTGTGTGTAAATTTTCCTGCTCCTACCACCCAGCAAGTGAACAAATGGGCCTTAAACGTATCTTCAAAAGGGGGAGAAAGACTGAAAGAAATTGTGGGAAAGAGAAAGCTAACGCAGTAACAGCTGTGAAATGCATAAAGAACTGTTGCAAAGAGATGGGTTATAACCTGATGGGTAGTAAGGAAAGCTGTCTTCAAGGCCAGGCTGGATGTGGCTTTGAGCAACCTGGTCTAGTGCAAGGTGTCCCTGCCCATGGCAGGGGGGTTGGAACTGGATGATCCTTATAGTCCCTTCCAACCCTAACCATTCTATGATTCTATGATTCTATGAAAATAATGAGTTGAAAATGCAGCAAGGGAGATGAGGTGCGGGCATTAGGAAAAATATGTAAACAATCAGGCAGTGCGCTGGGAAAAACTGCCCCAAGGACTTGGTGCAGGTGCCACGAGTGCTCCTGATTTCACAACAGCTTAGACGGGCATCTGTGAAAAACCTCTTGGGCGTTGCCTTTGCTGCCTGCACTCTCTTTCCAACCCTGGCTTGCGGTGATCACAGGTGGGGTAGGCCACATAATGCTTTTATCACAGGAGGAAAAAGGTGTCACAGATTGAATTTATGGACGGGTGATAGGCTATGATATCAGCAGTATGACTTAATCAATGGAAATTACAAATGATTGATGACTACATGCTGATCTCAGACTTTGGGAGTTTAAGTACATCTTGTGATTGCTGTCTGAGCCGTTTCTTCACGGGCAAGATTAAAGTGACGGTCAGGTGAAGACTTGTGATCGTGTTCTGATTCAGGGCAGAAGGCTGCTTTGAAACACCAACACCGGTACTGCTGAGAAAGATTCAGACTGTTCCTTTCTCACTCTGACTTTACGTAGGCAGTACTTCCGTCACGGTATTTTATCCCACGCTGGCTTTCTTTTTTTTAGCATTCTTGTCTTCAGCTGTGAACCAGCTCTGCTTTTGCATTTGCTGCCTGTTGGGTGTTTTTTAAGGTTTGTTGTTTTGTAAAAGGCAGTATTTCCCTCTGCGTAGAGGAAATGACGTAGAGTGACTACAGAGGGAAGTTTGGGGCTTAGTCAGGAATTTCTGAATTCTGCTCGTGAGTCCATCTGTGAGCTGAGATAAGCTTACATGAGGACCAATATTGCTCCTTAAATACGTTTTGTCTCTTAGCTACTTTCTGGCATCTTCCGTTGCAGAGTGTTTTGTACAGACTGTTGGATACCCTTCTCCCACTGAAGTGCTACTGCCCGTCTCACAGTTGTCTTTGCAAATATTAGAAACTCGAACCTTCCAGGGTATCTGTAAGAGCTGATGCTACTATTCCCCTGCAACCATCTGAAGCATTTAGATCGTATCTTGCCATGGGTTGTGTTCTGAGTGCCTGTGAGGGAAGACTTTGTGCAGATGGTATATGAGCATAGCTAGTAACTGAATTATTCTACATGTAAAACTGCATTTTTATCCTCTTTCAGCCATACTCTTAGAAGACAGAAATTCCAGTGAGTCTGCCTGGAAGAATAAAATTTTTATATCTGCCCTAAACACTCCAGAGCCAGCAATGATGCATGAGCCTTTAGTTGGCAGCCAGAAAAGAAAAGCGAGGAAAACTAAGATCACACATCTTGTCCGAACAGCAGATGGTCGAGTGTCACCAGCAGGAGGGACACTGGGTAAGGAAATTGGAGTTTAAGTTTTGTTAAAACTGAACGGTTGGAGAAGGTTTGGGAGTACAAGCTGTCTGTTGGGGAAGTTAGCTTGTTCTCGTACCTGCTTGGAAAGGTCATTCTTTAAAATACAGGTATCAATTAATTGGGAAATTAGTGAGTCCATAACAGCCAACTTCATTTGTTTAAATGCCCAGATCTGTCTTCTCTCCCCAGATATTTCTGTGGAAGAATTGAGAGCTTATATAGAGAGAAATGGAAAGTGGTTACCTTTCGTAATTTGTTTCCAGTCCAGCCAAGAAATTACACTGCACCTAGTTATAGGTTGTAAAAATGAATTCCATAATATGGCAGTCAGTGCCACAGTCCTTGCAGGAGCCTTCTACTGTTAAGATAGTCTTTCAGGACTTCTGTATCGAAAACGTATACAAAAGCTGTCTTGCCTGACCTAAAAAATCCAATTCAGTTGAGTACAAAACCAGTAAACTGCTTCATAAACCTTAGTACTGTACTTCTGCCAATAGCTTGGGTCAGAAGAGGTTGCAGCATGAATCAGATTCACTTGGAAAATCAGAGTCCTAAAGGTAAAGATTCTGTTAACACCAGACTAGTCATTGTATCGATGGGCTGTTGTGAATTTAAGATTTGCAAGCTTAACTTTATTTCATTGCAGAGGAGAAGCCAAAAGAGCTGCCACAGAGTACTCTTCAAAAAACATCAAGTGCAGAAACAGATTGCAACAGTGAATGCTCCAGAAATGCAGAGACAGAAGAAAATCATAGTATTACATCAGATATGCCAGCGGTGTCTGCATTTTTTAGCTTAGCTGCTCTAGCAGAAGTAGCAGCCATGGAAAATGTACACAGGTATGGTTTTCTTTTCCTCTTGTTGTCTAAGTGAAGAGTATGTGCCTGCCAGCTTGTTCACAAAGCATGTTGCTTGCAGGCTGTTTAATTTGGCCTGTGTTTCCTCTTCCACAGCTTTCTATGAATGTCTGTTTTACACCACTTGCTTCGTAGTGTTGTCTTCACCTAAACAACAATGTAATAATCTATTTCAGTACTCAGTAAATTGATCCTGGTAAGCTTACCTACCCATTTTTGTATATAATCAGGTTTATATGCTCCTTGAGGTCCTAATGATGACATCTATGACATAATAGCAGACTTAAATAGCTTTTGAATGCTGATTTGCATTTTTCATGGCCTAAGACTGTGGAGAGAATTCCATATAACTTTGGCTGATGTGTTTATGCTGAACATGGCTGAAGAAAACTAACTTGTTATTTCCACTCGTGTGCTTTGCTGTGTAGGAGGCAAAGTGTCAGCAGAATGACATGGCACAGAACAACTCTGGGTGATGGAAAGCCACATTATTTTGGGTTGGTCGTCTCCATTACTGAGTAGACCATCCACACAGATAATCTGGAGAATGTGCACGTTCCTTAGGGCTGTTGGATCGGTCCAGCACGGTCAGATCCTGCATGCTAGAGGAAACCAATGACAGCAAGTCCTCCTTGGCTCTTAATTACCCAGTGTTGTTCTTTGATGCTGCAGCTTATTGGAGTGAAACCCCATCCTTTCCTGCAGCGGAATGTCAGTGAGGAAGTGCTGAGACAGTTTGAAACCATCCCAGCCTTTGCAAATGGCATTTGACAGGTTTCTGGCTGCCTGAGAAACTCCACAAGGCAGCAGCTGATGAAGCCATTCACAGCCCCCGTTTACTGTTGATCTCGTGGTCCCTGTCGGCCAACCCAGCCCTGTGTGTTCGGGCTGTACATCAAGCATTGAAAGGCTTTTTAGAAGCTCAGGGACCCTACAAGAAACAAAGTCAGCTGAATCCAGCCTCCTAGCTCTTCTCTGCAGAAGCTGTTGTCTTGCTGAAGCAGCATTGTTTTGCGTGAGAAGCCTGGCCTTTCCTCCCAGCACTGCAAAACACGTGTCTTCTATCAAGACAGCAAAAGACTGAATTCATTTCTGTCATCTTCTGTGGTCAGAAGCCACGAGTGAGACTCGAGGAAGTGCTGTGCTAATCTCTGCGCTCACTCACGCCCTTGTGGCTTCATTGATTTCCAATAACACTGTGTGGAATTGCACAAGAGCAACAGGATTTGCTTTGCTGTGGCTTTGCCCTCCTTGTTCCTCTAAGAGTTCTTCTCCTCTTGTCCCTGTTGAAGTGAGCTAACACTTTACGTAGCCTTCTGTTTGAGTCTGTGTTGTCTCATCACGCAGCTAGAGCAATGCAGCACCTTCCATGAGACCTGAAAACACCAAAGTGTCCACCAACCATTGCAAATTCCAGCTTGGGAGGGAAATGACAACAGGGGAGGACTCTTTTTCCCAGTAGAAACTTAGCCATGTCTCTCACAGGCTTGGCGAACGGAAGTCAAAACAGAAACCTAATTCTGGTGGGCTAGGTGCTTCTCTATTTTCTGCTCTGTCAGCCGTTTGTCATCTTTTGCAACCCACTGCTTTATTTGCAAATCGCCAGAAATGAGAACAGCGGCACCACAGGGTCTTTCTTCGGTGCCTGAATTATTAAATAATTTCACAGAGCTTTGGGCCGCGGAAGCCAAATTTCTTTTTAACTGTAATAAGAGCTTTTTTGGAAGTGGCAGCGTGGTTTTCATGTGAAGGTTTAGCTTTATTGACCTTGTGCGTGCCCTGGTTAAGGACTGTGAACCTGAGCTGCGTTCTGCGCCAAGGCCACTTCATCGCGCCCCGGTTGTGCAAAGCGCCCTGGTAACTCCGTTTCTGCTGGGCCCTTGGCCGTGCCAACGTGAGGTAGAACGGCCCTTGTGTAAAGGAGAGGCGGGCCCCAGATTTTCATCGCTGCAAATGACACATACTGTAACAAAAATAGAACCTGACTTGTGAGATTAGATAACAGGCAGTGATGTGCTTTGTGTATGTATTTTAAAAGGCAAGCTGCAAAAGAGCTCTCCCAAGTCCATCTGCTGTGATGATTGATGTTGGTTCCCAGCACAGAATTCTGGCGCAGTTTATTTTTACGGCGCCCTGTGCCAGGGGATCGTTTGTAAATTAGCGCGGCTGTAGGAATGAGGGAGATGTTGTGCTGGGCTGATGAAGTGTTAAGTCATGAAACTTGGAGTAATCCCAATGTGCAACTCTGCTGATGAGTATGTCTCCATATTGCTTAAAAGCTGGCTATTGCCTTGCACGAACGTGACAGACGCCTCTGTGCGTTTGCCTTCTTGTGCCACACGCGAGCTGTACACTCTGCTTCTGAGGGCTTAGGCTGCTCCCTTAGGAAATGGGTAACAGCACTTGCGTGCTCTCAACTTACGCTCCGGCCGCACGTTCCGTTCTGTCCAGTCAGACATCGTCACGTCTTGGCTTTGCCTGACTCTGCATTGTGCTGCAGGTTGTCCTCAGGGTATTGTGTAAGAGCGGTACCTGGGCATCTGTAGCAGCAGGGAGTTAGGTTGCTGTGACATTGGATGTTAAACCATATCACGTGCCGCTTTCCCTCCTTTCTGGTCTGATAAAAGCACCTCCCGTGTTCCAAATAACGATGGGTGGCTTTTCTTTTCTTCTTTTGCAGAAGTCAGAGGGCCACACCTCTCCCACATGACGGACAGCCAAATGAAATGTCTCAGGCTCCAGTGCTTATTTCCTGCGCTGACCAGTGAAGCTCCACTTTATTGTAAAACATTGTGCTTTACCTAATATCCTAGCCTTGTCTTTACCAAGGAAAGCTAGTCAGTCCATATGATGGAAACGATAGACTGCAAGCGTTTATTGTTCTGAGTGGCCCAGAATTCACTGGAAGCCAGACGTTAGCAACTTGGGCCAGGTCCTGAAATCGGAACCCAGTTTGTAGGATGGTGATATTAATTGTCTATTGATGAACAGAAATGGAATGATCCCAGAGCTTGCTTTCTATTGAAGGCTTTTAAACAGTAAATAGGTGGTTGGTGTGGAAAAGGCTGCCTTTACTGTTAGCTCAGTATCTCTTCTACCAACCAGAGAGTACGGCAACTAGTTTCGTATAATACCTAGTTATTCTAAATTAAAAATAAAAAAATTCAAAAAAAAACCAACAACAAAAACACTGACGCACTGCACTAGTTATTGTTAGATATTCTTAGTCATTTTTGTACATGAAGATTTAAGTTCTAAGATGGTTTATATTAATAGGTTATGCCTACGTTTATATTGTAGAATGAATTTAAAACCTGTTCCAGAGAACTCAAGGCAGCCTGGACAGATGTACCATTGTTAGCGGTGTTTGGGCAGCCACGTGGTCCAGATGTTCTGCACTTTTATATTTGCCACCAGAGTGGTAGAGTTTACTGGCAAAAATTCTGACAGGCTATGTTTGGGTTTGTTTCTTTTTAATTTAGCTTTGAATATCCAGGATGATGTGCATTAGAAGAAGGAGTGGTGTATGGAAAAGAAAATACTGCAGATAATTTGACTTGTCTTTTATGCCTTGGAGGGTTCCTTTATTTTTGCATAGATATCTGAGTGACTTGGTGAAACTTTCCTATAAACAAAAAGTACTGCAAATGTGTTTTTCAAAAGTGACCTTAGTATTATTTCACCGTTCTGAAAAACCTAAAACCGTGACTTTTCAATATACATGTACACCGATACACATACCTTTTACATTTTACAGACACTGGCATTGTTGTAGTTACTATGCACAGTCCAAATCGGCTACAGAGTTTGCGTAGAGGGCCAATTACACGTTGTGTCGGTAAAGTGGCAAGTGGTACACGGATAAACTACAACTGAAGAGTAATGTTTGACTGAATTCAGACTACCAAACAGATCCATCTGCCAGTTTCTGTCTTTGCTTATGTTGAATTTTTGCGTTTTGCTCTCATATAGACATCCCAAAAGCGAGCCAAGTGTATCACTTGGCCTGTTACCTTTGCTATCTTGACTTACCACTATTGTATAATCAAGCATTGATTCCTACCAACAGATGCAAAATGATCACTATTAATTGATCTGAAGCTACAAATTCAACAGGGTACTTCTTCTACAGCACAAGATGTTTCCCTACTTTTTGCATTGTAGCACAACAATTTACCAAATTGGACTCCAGCAATAATTTTCTATTAGTCTTCGTCATACCGGCTGAACTTTTGATAGTATTGAATTGAGTTTGAAGTTCTTTGCATTAAGTCTTTAAATGATGCGAGTTTACATCATTCTATCAGGCATTCTTATTTATACTTGACTGAACTGATAATGTGTTTTGGGGTTATTTTGTAACTAATTCGATGTAATAGCCATATGGACAGTAACTCTATTAATGCTTGCTAGATTTTAGCCTTTCATTGTCGTAGTTGAGTGAAAGTCTTTGGTTCAGTGTCAGGAAACAATATACGACATGCCACAGGAATTGTAACGAAGGATTAAAGGTCTGACAGAAGGCAGGTAGCTGGGGAAGTGTCACTGAAACAGCATCGTGGGGGATGCGTGTGTTGGAAGAAGGGAACAACAACAAAAGAACAACAAAATTTACGAGCCAATGAGTCAGTGAAAAGGCTTTTTAAAAATTCAGGTGAATACATGACTAAGAGCCCCTAGAATGCCATTGCAGCTTATGGCAGTATTTTTAACAAGATTTTATTAAAGTTTTATAAGTTATTTTAACAAGACAGGAAAACCTTAAAGACTTAAAACTGTTGGGTCACAGCAAGGTGGCTGTTGGAGTTTTGGACCACTTTATAATTAGCTGAAATCCAAATATGTTACAGTGCAGGCCGTTCACGTTGACAATGGTACTAACTTATTTCTCTAGAAACCTTTAGAGTAGATATATTTTTGTCAAAGCACCCCATCCTTCCTCGATTTAAATTTCAATATTGTTCCTGAAGATATTTCTGTATATTAATGGTACCTTTTTTAAAAGAAACAGAAAATTACTTTTTTCTATATGAATTAATATCTTACTTGATCTGCTTTTCCTTGACTTTCCCTTAGAGAGGGGGTAGGGTTGGGTCAGTTTACTGGATATGACTGTTTTCAGATACTTATAAACCTTTTTGTAGATATGCTTAATTTTTAAGCGATTAGGCACTGAGAGTAGCAGAAATCCTGCAAAGCTTTATAGTTCACTAGGCATTTGCCTTCGTTGGTTCTCTGAGTGATGTCTTGATTTCAGTAGCTAGATTTTTCCCTCAATCGACTAGAAGGGGTATCAGTATTTTCAGGTAACAAAGTCTGTTAGCACAACGAAAATTTCAGACCAATATCTTACTGTATTGGGGTTGGGGTTTTTTTTCTTCCTTGTTTGTTTTGTTTTAATTTTTATTCATTTCAGCTGCTTTCATTTTGGAAAATCTTATTGCTATCGTGTGTACTTCAGTATACCAGCAAACACTGTTACCCGTTAACACGTTGTCCACAAATGCCTCTAGAGAAGAAATTGTTGCACCTTATGTATATCTCAAGCAAACCAAAATATGATGCTTTTCTGCTTTGTTTATTCTGAAGATGTTGTATCATACTTTACTGAACCCATTTTAACTTAGCTAAAGCTATCGATATTTATGCATTTCACATTATTTTCTGGATCTGAACCTGTGTATAAATCTTTCTTTAAAAAAAAAAAAAAAAAGAAAAAAGAAAAGCATTTACCGTAGTCGTCCTCTGTGACTTATCCATGGGAGGGGGGAATCTTGTCTCAAGTGTAAAATGCAGTACTGTCCCAGTTTTTCCTTGGCTTTTATTTATTTAGTGATCTTTGATACTTCGTATGTAGTTTCGAGGTATACAGAATGCATTGTCGTAGCTGAAGCTACACATATAAGCAGCTGGGAGAAAATTACTGTAATGTCTTCTTAATTGTTCTAGTACTGTATACAAACATGGGAAAAATGTTCTGCAGAACATTTGAGATGCAGATTCTTATCCCCACAGTAGGTTATTCTCCAGATATTAGACCAAACCAATCAAAACTCAGTGATCGTGAAGATCTTTGCCAACCTAAATGATTCTCTCATTCTGAAAACATCTACGGAGATTACTTAATGCTCTGCTTATGGCAGTAACTACCCCTTGAATGTGCTGTGATTTCAGAAATAGAATATATTTATTTAAGATGACTGAATGCTCTTTTATACTAATACAATATTCCAAAGTCATGAGCAAGAGACTTCTTGGTAGTTTGGGTATCTATTTTATAGCATTGGTGCATGACTTTTGAAATTGAAGTGATAGGCGCTGTTGGAACGGGGCACAGGAAGAAGGGACTGGTAGGAGCGTGTGAACTTGCGGTGTTTAAATTCCAGCTTTGGTCTTTATTATTTGGGTGAAAGCGGCCTTTGTAGTGCCAGGCTGAAGAGCGCTCTGCAGTTTGTCTCAAGTAGAAACCCAAGGGAGTCGTGGCTCGCGCCAGAGCGAGGGAATGCCTTACGGTTTGGATGCTGTCGTTTGGAACAGGATATCCAACGGACGCGGTTTTAATTTCCACTGCCTGTTTAGCTACTGTACGGGTACTGAATGGACTGAAGGCAACAGCTGTAGGCGCAGGACAGCTGAGAGAGGATGGAAGGAAAGCTGGCCTGTGTTCTCAGTATGGCAAAGTTATGGCAACAAAGGGGAATTAGGAAAAAAGATAGATGCGTGTGTGTATATATGTGTGTGTGTGTGTGCCTGGGTGTGTACATTCTGCAGAAAAAACGTAGGGAAACCAGAAACACGACGGGTCTGCAAGAGACTGTAATGTATGTTGACCCTTTGAGTGCACTCCCTGGTTTTGAATGCTGAGTCTAACTATGGCTACCTCTCCTAAAAGACTACTTTTCGTTAACCTCCAGTTGCTTTCAGGCTTGACCGTGTAATCTTTTCAGCCATCGCTCCCATTTGTATATCACTGTGTGCTTTCCTTTTGCCAGAGCAAGGTTTGTGTCGCGCAGACAGCCTACAGCGGTAGCCAAACGGTGTTGCTGGAGCGTTTTTGTCTAACCTCTGCCGGAGCCACGCGGGTTGCAGGCCGTGGGCCCGCCAGCTCTGGTCGGTTCAGTGAAGTGGGTTCTTGTCGCAGCAGAAGGTGCCGTGCTCATGGGGTGGTGGGCTTCAGGTATTGCCAGAGGTGGCGCAGTAAGCCAAATGCTGCTCGTGAGACTTACTCTGGAGTTGACGGTTGCAATCCCGGTTTCTCAAGGAAGCGTAACTCCGCAGCTTGCGTGTTGTACGCCATGCATTATCCATTAGATGCCGTTTGTTGGCCATGCTGGTTGGGTAGGTTGTAGAGCTCCTAGGTGTATCTGCCATATTTCCTAGTACTTGTGACATTCTCCTTACCTTGTACATATCGTGGAACTGTCACCTACGGCTGCCGGGATGCTGAGGCACTTTGGGACACTGAGCGCCGTGAAGGAGTGCATTTATAGTCTGTGAAAGAACTACTTGCCTCCTCCCCTGAATTCCCCAATAAGAAGGCACAGTGAGGTTTACGCTCTCTCCCAAGTCCTATTATAGTCATTTATATACTCGGTATTTTCTACTGAATTGACGACTTTGAAGAAGCTTACGAGATGGATGTATATTTTATGTTCCCTCACTAATTCTTCTAAGGCAGAAATCTAACAAGACTTGACGTGAGATCTCCACTCAGCAACGCGCCTAAGCTTATGCTGAAAACCATCCTTACTTTATGGGGCAGCACTGCTGTTGGCGTGGTGACAGTGCAGGAGCCCCGGTGACGGACCGCTGCACTCTTGGAGTTAAGCTTGGGTTTGCGTGATGTCCCTGGGAGGGAGCACATGGTTGTCACCTACGGCCTTCATTGACATGGAATTTTAAAAACGACTGCAAATAGCTTAACGTTCATTAAGTTCTTCCAAAGAATTGTGTTGTAGTTTCTGGGTCTTAACCGCTACCGTGTACCGGCAGACCCTCTACTCCGCTGTACAGCGGGCTCGCTAACTAGGCTTCCACACGCAGTGGTCTGACGTACGCTTTTCTCCCCTGCAACGGAAACCCGGCTTTCTCCCACACGCTGCGACACTTCAATCAGTGGTTGGGGCTTTGAAGGTGGCACAAGCAAGAGAGGCATGTGTGCGCATGTGTCTGCGTATGTGTACACACGCGCGCGTCGGAGGGCAGAGACTTGCAACACGTTCTCTGTACAAAAGTGCTTCCCGTGTTAGGCCATAAAACAACATGAGGTTCCTCCAACAATGATTTTCCAACTTCCTTGCTAGATTTCAGCCTCTTTCCGTCACATTACACCATAAGGTGTGATTTTCAAAAATCACCTGAAAAAACCCACAGATCCTGCTGACCTGGATCCTGCGAATACCTTATTTCTCAGCAGTGCTTGCTTTTAATAACCAGTATCTGTTGACAGTTTTAACACAACTGATTTGCTACAATCTTTACTCCTAGGGCCCCATCCTTCGACTTTCATTCTTACACGTAATGCCACTGAATTTTGACCCAGTATTTGGCTTTATTCTCTCCAAAGCTTGGTGTAAACATGCCTTACAAGAGTTCATCTCCATCAATGGTATAACAGAGCTACTGCCTTCTTAGATGTGTGTAGTTAAAAGTCAATAAGCACATTTATAGAATGTCGTACTTTCTTCAAAAACCTCTTAATTTGATATTTTTAAGTGCACATGTTAAGTCATGTGTATAACATGCTAAAGTACATTAAACTGTGACGATGAAACTGAATAAAATATTTAATAAAATATTTGAAATATTTGAAAAGGACCTTCAAAGAGATTTCTTTATGTTCATTCTATTTTGGTTATCTAGTGTGTGCCTGTAAACAGTTTCCCATTTAAACCTAATGATTGCAAATAAATACTATTCAAACGGAGCTTCTTCGATACTTCACCTGCTTTGCTATCCAGTGATTGTTTACTTCAACATACGGCTGAGTTAGCCGTATTTGCAGAATTTGCTTTTGGCTACAGGATAAATTTGTTGGCTCTTTTACACTTAAAAAGAAACAAGCTCATTTTCACCTGAAAATGGAAGATGCCAAAACCCAGAAATGGATCCTCTGAACTGTAAACGGTAGTTTCCTGTCAGATCATCCTTTCAACTTCTACACACCGACTATAAAGAGGTCGCATATTTTGCAAAGAACTTCTGCCCATTTGTTCTTGCTCACACGTGTCTGTAATGGGAGCTTCCGTTTTCTTTTTAGAAACTTGTGGGCCTGGTTCAGCACTGTTGACATTGTTGGAAGGATCCATAGACCCATGAAAATGGATTTATATTGGCATAAAACTGGAGGACATGGGCCAGAGAGAGCCACGACTCAGTGCAGTGGGGCTGTGGGAGAAAAGTTTGCCTTTTCTCTTGAGCTTTCCAGGTTCCCGCTTCGTGTTTCTGGATTTTATCTTCTTTACACAATGGGGAAGCTCATTTATAGTCCACACACATGTAAGAGCCTTCATCTCAGGTGGAGAAACCCTTGCCGGTTTCGGTCTTTGGGCACGAAGAGAACTGGCTCGGAAATGGATTCTCTTTTTGAAGTACCAAGTGTCATCCGTGTTTAAACTTAAAGGTCCCCACTACTTTGAAAACTTATTTAGGCCAGGACTGTGTTCTGCCCATATATTTTACCCTCTTGAGGCTTGAAAATTAGGCTGTTGGGGATCTTGTCTTTTCCTGTCCATTGGATGCCTGAAACCTCCTTGATCGCCATGTATTTTTCTGATCACAGAAGACCTGAGTACAGACTTCACGAAGCCAGTAGAGACACCAGTTGTTCGCGGGGAAGCAGAGCTCCTGTCTCTGAGTCAAAAGTAGCAAAGGTCAGCTTTTTGGTTTGGTGTGTGGTGTTTTTTTTTTTTCAAACTATGTCCCATTTACTCAGGGAAGAGGACGTGTACATGATCTTGCACCACCTTTACGGGGTTTGCATCAGTATGTCTGCAAGGAAACACCAGGAATGGAGCAGCTCCGGCTTTAAAGGCCATGTAAAGGTCGTACCTGGGGAAAGGGGAGAAAAGCTCTGATTCAGTGAGCAAAAAAAGCTGGAAGAAATCTTCTAACGAAATACGTGTTCTCTCAGTACAGTATGCCAGGTCAGGGACATTGAAGTCACTGTTCTGTTTATTTTTACTTACAGAATTACCTTAAAACAGTCCTCTTCGTTCCTCGAACACCCATCTTCTTTCATCTGCTCTCATTTTGTTCTCCCAACAAAACACCTGCTGAATCCAGCTAACTCTGAGTGCACCCAGATCTGGTTTGTTACCCAGCTCTCACGCTGCTTCTTGCACTGACACTCCCTTAGCGGTCAGGTAAGACAAACTTCCGCTGACACTTTTGGAAAAACACGAGGTGGAAAAGGTGTCATCCTCTCCCGAGCGCTGTGCTCCTGCCAGGCGCTCCAGCATTCTCCGACACCATTTGTTGGGTTCTTTTCGCTGTTCATCCCGGGTTTTTTTAATGTGCCACTAACCCTGCTTTCAGACACGCGGGGTTGTTTTTTTCCTACGGCGTGACACCATTAGACGAGCCACAAAGTATACATGAGCATACCACAACCATGCTGGTTGTGGAGCTGTCGGTTCCTCCCTGGGCCACTAGCACTTTGTAGCAAAGTATGTTCCTGCATCTGCTGCAAAATTCTCTTCTGCTTTGTTTTCAGAAACAAAACCTGTGAGATGTAACGCATACCAGCTATGCAGTGTCACCTTCGTTTTGTGGGCTGTCCTTGGCACAGAAGCAGTACGAATCTGAGCTCTAATACAGTTACGTTTAAAACGTACTCTGGATTTCAGCTGGGCTTCATTGGGTACTTCCCGACAGGAGAGGATAACGCAAGATCTTCAGCAGAAGCAAGCTAGCACAAGGCGTAGCTGTCTCGACCCCAGCTGAAACTCCGGTTGAAAATCCAGCCTACATAAAGCGATACAGAAGTTCATCCCATACAGAGCAGCACTTCAACCTATTTGTCAACCAATGAAACAAGAGGAACTAGTTGAAACAGACCCAAAAATCAAGTCAGCTGAGTGAGAGTGTCCGGCTTAGCACCGAAGTGTGATTTTTTGAATGCAAACACCTAATACTTTAACCCACTCTGAGGCAGTTTGTTTATTGCTGCTGTTACCTGAGTGATTGGATACGGAGAAGCAACACCAAGAGTGTCAGGTGCATTTATTACAGTTTGCACACTAAGTAAGGCCAGTGTTGTCATCAAACAACATCCAGTTTAAGGAAAAAAAAGAGAGGGGAAGAAAAAACTTGAGCTCTCAAGAGATGTCCTTCTGATCCAAAAGAAGTGCATCTGAAAGTTCAATACGTGCCACACCAAAGGCTTCCCAGTCATGGCAGGAGACATCAGGCTCCAGTCAGATCAGTCTGAGCATCAGTTCCTTCCCTTCCAAGGTCTGGGTGGGTTCCCTTCATACCTGGTCAATGATTTCATTTCAGGCTTTCCTAGTATGAAAAATCTTGATTCCTGGATGTTTTCATGAGTGAGATTCTTAAAATGATGTTGCTGCTGGAGGTTTTGAAACTCAGCAGCCTGTTGGTGAAAGTTTCAAGGTCCAGTGTCTCAGACACCAACCTCAGGAGGTGTACTGTCGTGGGATTTCTGTTCTAACTGGGGGCCTCTAGATGCTGCCGTCTTGGCACCGTGGTTTACTGGGACATCTTGCCACCTTTCAGGACTTGGGGAGAAAATGGGAGTCAGAGCGTTCCGGTCTGTCAGTAGTTCCCGATTTATTTTTGGTGTCCATGTCCAGTAACACTGGCTGAGATGTTCCATCTGGCTTGGTCCTCGCTGCCGCGGTCAAACACCTGCGCTCGCCTGTGGGTGAGCCTTACCCAGGCTCACGGTCGTGGCGTTCGCCATGGTGCGAGGCTCTGGCAGAGGGTGGTTCTTCCCCCACCAGCCTCCCTGTTTCTGTGCCACAACAGCTTTGCCCGTGCATCTGGGGGTCTCTTTTTGCCCACAGCTGCTCAGATACAATTTTTTAAAACAAAACAAACCCTCTGGGAACTCGAACTCGAGTCAGACCTTCGGGAGCTTCCGGGTGTGAGTAGGCGGTAGCTTGAGAACGCGGGGTGTAATGTGTCTTCAGGCTGATCAGCTGTGTAAATTGTGTGCGGAGATTGACGGGTTCCTGCAACCAAGCTGGGTTTCCTTGTGTTTTGGAGAGCAGTGTTCTCTAACGGAAGCAGGGCGGCAGGGTAATTACCCTCACAGCAGATGGGCTAGTTCCTTGTCTCCAAGAGGTTCCCATTTCAAGCATGAGGTTTGCCAACCGATCTAAAAAAAAAAAAGAGGAGAAGATGCAGTTCGAGTCCGTGGCTTGGAATGGATGCCCGTGCCTCACTTAGTGAGCGTGGCGGTATTTTTCAGTCGGAAGTAATACGTGGGGTACTTGAGGTACGATGCCGTTTTAAACCATCCCATTCGCTTCTAGAGGACGGATGCGTTTGACATGTGGTGAAAGGGTTGCTAATGGATGCTTCCCTGCACGTACGTCAGAAATAATACCCAGTGTCCATCATCGCTTTGATCAGTGCTTAAAAAAATCTCTCCTGCTGTGTTTCAAGAAAATACAGTGTGCTTGGCTGGCACAAGGCATAGTTTTGCCCTGGGAAGTCATGGAGGGAAGCATTTGCTCTGTGACTGTTTCATCTCAGTACTTTCAAAACATCTTTACTGGTATCTGTCTTTAGTGCACCATATTTAAGATGCAGTTAGTTTAGGTCTGGAACCTTTTTAAGTGAAGATTGCACAATTCTCATGCAGAAACCCACACCAGCAAGGGAATCTCTTAGAAAAGAAGGGTTACTGAAGGATGCTGCATGCAAACGCTCGATCCCGTAAGATGGGTAACACAAGATGTGTGATTGCAGAGCTGGGAGCCAGGCTGCTGGGTGTCAGCACAGGTCCACGGTGTAATTGTGCTGACTTGCACGAGGGGAAAACAAAAGATCCTACAGTTTAAGCCTCAGGACAGCTGTATTTTAAACCCGTTTGATTCACGGCATCCCAACGTGCTGTCGTCGGCACTGTGTGCTCCTGCCAAGGGGAGACTGGGGGTTGCTGCGTCGGGAGGCTCCGTTGCTGTCCCGCTTGTCCTGAGCATTTGCTCTGCACTGGTTTTCTGCAACTCCACGAGTTTCGCTCACCCTGGGGTATGAAGGTCCCCAGGTCAGTCACAGATGCAGTATAGTGGTACTTGGTACGACAGTGTCATCCCCCAAGAGGGGCACCAGCCTCGCTGTAGATTTAAGGCAGCAAAGTGGTAACCAGCAGTTCCCGAGCCTCTCCAGGGTTGGCTCCTTGGGGTGGCCGAGTGTGGGTGCTGCCTGTTTTGGAGGTTGAGGTGTGGGTTTACGGTAGCAGCACTGGCAAACCTGAGCCTGGACCAACGTCTGTGAAGAGCAGAAACAAGATGTTCATAAAAAATCATAAAACTGAAGCAGAATTTTACTCAGCCGTGTCCATACACACATAACGACAGGATTCATTCAGTCTTTTATGGCTTTTAGACAAAACCTGCCTGGAATACACCATGTTTGCAGCCACGAGCTCAGACATCTGCACTGCTCACGCGACGTGCACTCTGCACATTGTTTATAAACGAGCGGGGGAAAGAATAATTATTTTTTACAGATCCCTCTATCTACCAAACAGCAAAATGTACCTGACGTACCTTGGTCCCCGGGCGCTTAGGAGAACAATAATCTCTGGGTTATCTGTAGGGCTGGGTCCTTGTTTTAGCATTTTCAAACAGATGCATTTTAAAATCACTGATTGGTGAGTGTTGTACACGGGGTACGTTTCATGCGTGAGAACCATGAAAACACCGTAACACGTAAGAGTCAGTGTAAAAGCAGTAATGTCGTGTTCTCAGAGTCCCTTACAATCTGCAGCTCATTTAAAAACCCCAGACAAAAAGATAAATGTGCTGTTCCAACTTGGCAGCGCGATTCTGTCATTGACAGCCAAGGGTTACCAGCAGGGATTTCAAAGCATCTTTAATAATGAAATAAACGTTTCTGGGCTTTTACACCATTCAGAGTTCTTTGCAGGATAAGTAATTTTTTGCTAGTTTTGATTAAGAAAATGACAAACACGGTTAGTTTGACAGTCTTCAAATAAATAAAAAATGGTGGCTGTCATTTTTCACATGCCACACGTTCCCTCAGACCTAGATGGGAGCCCCTTGGCAGCCCCAGCCCAGGACGTGGTGGCATGTGTGGAATGTGCAGCTGCCTTCGGCATCAAACCGCAGTCCTGTAAATCTCAGTCGGTGGAAATCCATTGCCATCAAGATAGAAGGGGCACAAACAGCATAAAAGCTGTTTTAAATTAAGAACTGGTTGGGTTTTGTTCCTTTTGTCAAATCTACCGTCCAACTTTTTATTTGCTTTTCGTTTGAGAGAGACAAATGTCTTCCCTGTATGGTTTTGTTCACCTTGCTGGAAGTTGGGAATGTCAAGCTCTGCTTACAAGTTTCTCACCTTCCTTCCCAGTCGTCTCACCTTTCCTCTCCTCTCTTTGCTCAAGCAGCGAAAAGCTTGAGGGGCATCACTACCAAAACATGCCTCACCTTCCCGAGCTACTGCACAACCCTGAGAAACCCACAGGGAGTATTTTTTTCATTAGTGGTATTTTAACAACAGTTTTCCCCAACTGTGACACTGCATCAAACACAGCTTCTGCAAAGCGAGAGGCTCAAGGAGATGGGATCCTTCAGCAAGGGAGGGAGAGCAGCAAATCCGGGGGCTTCCCAGGCCCTTCTTGCGCCCCGGCTTTCCGTAGGAGAGCCCAAGCAGCACCAGTGCTGGGAACTCGGTGGGCTTTTGAAATAGGATAAACTTTCCTTCTCCTAACAGGTTATTGTTGGAAATAGGATGAATTATTTCCTGCTCCCAAGAGTTTATTGTTGGAAATGGTTTCACAGTTGGTGAGGATTTGGCCTGGTTCATGCCTTAGTGCATGGCTTGTTACCGCAGCTTACGTACCTTGAAGTCGCGTGCGTTTTCTAAAAACAAACCAACCCCCCTCCAGCACTGGATAGTGGACCCGTGATGTTGGTGTTAACGCATACCAAGCCTTAACTTGCCGAGCAAAACTCTTGCCACGTTTCTAAATGTCTTGCGTAGAGGGGAAGGAAGTCCCCAGACAAGTGAATTTTGTTTCTCCGTGGTTACTGAGGACAGTTTCAGATGAAATAAACGTACCGCCGGCTTTCCCGGTTACCTTGCCCACGTCGCCTCGCCTAAGCCCACAGCTACGAGGGGGAGAAGCCTGCAGGGTCGGGACCAAGTGTGGGTGAAGCACCATGGCCTTCCCTCCGGAGCAGGCACCCCGGCCACTGGGAAGCGTGGTGCAGCAGCCCCACTGCATCCGAACGGATGGGAAGGGGCTGCCAGCTGCGGGGTGTGGACAGACCCCCTCCCGCCCGCTGCAGAAAGCTGGGAAGGGTTGTACCTGCGGGATTCATGCCCCCACGTGGGGGCTGTTGCTCCGCGTGACTTGGCAGTCTGTAAGGTCTCTGTCTTCGCCTGCTTCTGTCCGAAAGCTGTCCTGGCGCCCTGCGGGGCTGCGCTGGGGCGGGTGAGCGGTTCTCGGGGGTTTGGAGTTGGCACTGTCGCAGCACCGAGTACTGGCTGCTGTGATCTCCAGCCGTCTGCTTGAAATGCTGTGGTGGAGGTTGTCTGGAGCTCCTGCGTGTGTGGAGTTATTGCTGATGCGAAAGGCATTTCCATCCTCATGTTATCGTTACCGGCCATTGAGTTCATCAAGAAACATTAAATCGGGAAGCACGCCACAGGCTTTCATAGTTAAATGTGTCACTAGATGGTCTTTTTTAACCCACATGAAATGTATAAAATGGGGAAAAAACTAATTCAGGGTCCAGACAAGCCTGCAGGAAAGGCCGGCATCAAAGGCTGTGTTTTCTGCCTGCGTGTCTGTGGCGAGGGCAGGTCGGCGAGCTGCTGAAACGCTGCGCGCTGCAGAAACGGGGAACAGACTGATTCCCACGGCTGGCTGTAGCTGAGCAGTCTGCCGCTGCTGCTGTTCATCCACTTCCCTGCCTTCCTTGGAAGCCGATTGCTGTTAGTGTCCTATCCGTTGCGCACCGTAAGCCAGCTGACAGGAGCTCAGTGTGTGGGGTCAGCGTCGGGCAGTTGTGTTACATTAAAGGCGCTGTCATGGATCATCCTCGCAGTAGTAATCCCCCGCGGTGTTTCATCTCGATGTTTGTGAGTGCCTGTTAGGTGTCCCAGGCTCCTAGCTTGGATTTTTCCCTTTTTAATTCAAGTGGTGCAAGCTATTGGCAAGAGCCAGCAGAAAACATTTAAAACATGCGGTGATTCTTGCGTGTGCGGTTTTATTCCCTGCAACCAGCTTGCCAGGGGTTAAGTCAGCGTTTCTCAGAAGGAGAGCTTTCCGTGACACCTTTTGAAATGTTAGGGTGAACGTTTCTCTGCCGCCTTCTTGGTTTGCTGTTCCCCAGGTTTTTTTCGGGGGGTGTAAGCGTAGACAGGCTTTTGGTGGTTTGTGAGGAAGACGTAAGCTAACTCTTAATAGGATGTCTGAAGAGCTTGTTCCTGGACAAACAGCAAGCCAAGGCAGAAAACCCAGCAGCCAGTCAGGATGTTAAACACATCCCAGGTCGTGGCAGGATGAAATCTTGGCAGCGTTTACTTGGCACGGAGTCACAGGGCCAAAGGGGACTTGGGAGTCCTGAAAGGGACTTGGAGACAGCTACAGAGTATCTCTGCCCTCAGGCAGGTTAAGCTGTACTTCCCACATACCTGATGGGTGGGACTTGAACCTGTCCTTAAAAGCCTTTAATAGCGGAGACTCAACCACTTCCCCATGCTGTTTTTTCCAGTGCTTAACTACCTTTACATTTTGAGGGTGATTTATTTCCCCAGTGCCTAAGTACAAAATTTTAGGGTATAGAAGGAAAAGATGGTGTCCTCAAAGGATGGTATAGAAGCATTTTAGCTGTTTCTGTAGGTGCAACCTTAGAAAGAATGATCAGATAAAATCTGAGACGAGATTTTCAAGGAGCGCCAGCCCAACCTAGGCACAGGACTCCTCCGTGCCTTTGAAAATCTCTTCCTTCAAACGATGTGTCAGGTTGACGGTTAATAGCCATACCAGAGAGGTTCAGAGACCTTTCTCCTTGTGCTGTGTTTTCTATCTAGCAGTTGCCTTTAAATTTTTTTACAGGGTTCTGACACTAAAAAAAACCCCCAGAAAACCAAACCAAAAAAAAAAACCACCCAACCCAAAACAACCCAGCTGGCCAGCTTTTTCCTCGGCACCCTTTTCAGACACTACGAGTCCATCACTAAAGCCATATTGCAAGGACGAAACCAAAGGAGACCAGCATCCGTTTCATTAGGCAGTGCTTGTGCCAGCCACACCGAGAGGCCGGCGGGCGCCGGAGCCTGCCCTTGCTCTACAGCCGTCCTCTCTCAGCTGCCCCCCAGCTTGGAAACGGGCATTTTCCTGGCTGCCCTCCACTGGGATGCTGCTGGCGAGGCATTGCCTGCGCTCGCAACAAGGTCCCTGCATGGCGTCCAATCCAGCTTCTCCCCAGGACACGTGGGAAAAGCTGCCCATGATGGTGTCGACAGTTCAGGGACCAGGACATCCCTGGATCTCTGCTCTGGGACCGGGACGCACGGCTGTGCCCGCGATACTCTCTCCAGCTCCAAAACCAGGACTAGTGGAACAATTCTGAACAAGTCGCCGTGCCTGGCGCCAGGGCAGGGTTTCACGCCGCGGCCGTGCCAGCGTGCTGCTGGGACCTGCGGCAGCAGAGGGGGCCGTGCAGGTGCTGCCGGAGGTGTGTGGTGCCCATAAGTCACCGCTCTGTCCCCAGGGTCCCCTTTAAGCTGCTCCATGTGATGGGTCGGACCGGAGCACCGACACCCAGCGAGGTGCAGCGAAGAAAAGCAGGGACCGGGTGCTCTGTCGAAGAGCTGAAGTAAGAGATGCCGTGGGCAGGACACAAAGCAGAGGCCCCAGAAACGTTGGCCTCCTATGGGTGCTTGGTGCAGGTGAGGCCTGGCCTGCTTACGGGCGTGGATCTGGCAGGGACCATAGATGGGTGAGGGACCCAGGTCTGTTTAGTCCCACTAAGAGCCTTTGGCGAAACCCAGGGGACCTCCGTACTGACCAAAGGGTGATGTGTTAAGGGCAGTATCTCCACAGACAACCTCTGGCGGCACTTGGCAGCCGCAGAGTGTTGAGAGGAAAAGCATTTAAAGGCTAACCAGGAAACAAGGGCGACAGAGCACTTCAGAAAATGCAATTTCCTCAACAACCTTGTGTGTGGATATGAAAAGGGGAATAAGGCGTGCTGGGGAAGGAACAAACTGATTTTCCCCAGTCACCCTGGCACGGATGGTGGTAGGAATTTTTGGCTCCTGGTTGCACACACAGACGATGAAATCTGGCAGATGCCTGTCGAATGGCACTCCAGTTGCAAATTAACCAGTATGTTCAGCAGTCCCAGGATTTCACGATCGATACGATCTTCAGCAATGCCTGGAGAAGGAACAGTGTTTTCCTCTCTGTTTCTCGGTTTCTCTCCTGCACCAACAGACTCTTAATCCCCCGTGCTCGCCCCGGTTTCCTTGCTCCTGCTCAGCCCTAGCAACTCCACCCAGGATAAGCAGAAAGAGGTTGTGCTGGAGCCCAAAAGCGGCTGCATTTCCCAGCAGGTCAAGTGGAGCGTGACTTCCAAAGAGCGCCTTTTTCCTCCCTAGTCAGAAAAACCACAAGAGCAGCCAGTGCAGGAGAATCTTTAGTTGATTTTGATATCCAATATAAGAGCTTCTCAAAATTTGCCTTTTTTTTCCCCCCTTTCCCAGCATAGCGCACTGCTTCTGGTATTTTCCCTGCTGTTGAGGATCAGCACGTGCTTTGGGTCCTGTAGAGCTGAACAGGAATTACTAACAGAACTGAAAAATAACACTAATCCTGTAACCCTTGCAGGCATAAAATTCTTCCCAAAATATCCAGGAAAAGGGCATCTCCCTTCTGTTGTGCTTGCCCGTCCGTCTGTGTCACGCCGAGGGGAAAGCAAGGTCCAGGTACATAAATAAGCTGGAGTAATACCCTGTGGCGGTGCAGGGACAGAAGTGACTGAGTTTTAAGCAGCGTCCGTACACAGTGGCTTTCCCACCGTAGGCAGAAGAATTTCCATCGTGCACCGTACAGGTCAGCCTCGTCCTTTCGTGTGTGTCCTCTTCTTGGGGCGCCTACCCACGTGCTCTGGGTGGGGGCCTGGTGAGACGGGGCGGGTACCCGATGGCTTCTGAGCTGACTGTGAAATGCCGATCGGGAATTTCCTGGCTTTGCTGCGTTGTAAGCGAAGATGCGGAGGGCAGCGCTGGGTTCAGCCAGGATGTGTTTGCCTGGCCAAGTGCTAATGGCAGCAATCGGCCTGGCCAAGTGCTTTTAAATACATCCTGTTCCATCCGGGCGCCCTGCTTTAAATTACCCATTTTGAAGCTCCCCTATCAAAATGTCAGAATTATTACAGGAAATAGTTTATTTATTGCCACGCGTTTCTTGCTAGCAGTCCTGTGCTGTGCTCAAGAGACAGCCTCTGTGGAGGGGGTGTTTGTTGGTCAGGTGTCGCTGCCCGTGCCGCAGGTTGTTTCTGCCCGGTGGCCTGTGCCAGGCTGGGGGGCCCAGGGGAGCAGAGCGGTCCTGCATGTGCATGCTCCCGCTTTGCCTTTGCGAGCGGACCCCAAGAGGCAAAGAGGGAGCAGGCTGGAAGCAGGTGGCACCCTCGGTCTCGCTGGGTCCTAACGGGGGCCCCAGCAAATGTGTCCCCTTCCCCATCCCCTGGGGCTGGGCTCTCAGGCAGCAGCAACGGGCAGCACTCCGCTGCCTGCCGTCGGGAGCGTGAGGCCGGAACAGCCCAGCTGGAGATCTGGCCCAAAAGGTGTTAAAAGCATTTCCTCAAATAGTCAGTTTTAATTTTAATATGTTGTATTTCGTAGCCCTCAGGACGCTGGCTGTGGGAGAGGGAAGGGTTATGCCCTGAAATTAAAACAGGATGGCTGGCTGGATGCTGCGGGAAGGACTTGGGGTGGGGTGGGAGGCACCGAATCTTCCAGAGAGAGAGGAGTGACGTGGCTTGAATGGCAGGGTGGTGGTGGGGGGGCGGCAGGGGAAGCACTTTGAGAAATATTCTTTTAGGTTAAGCAACAAAACTCTGCATGCACATACTGACTAGGTCTTCGTAACGCGGCCAGGCTTTGACAGTGTACTGCAGCATTATTGCTATTTATAATCAACAATTACTAACACTATAATCCAGTAAAACTTAGTGGTAGCAATTACAGCAACATAAATAGCAATCCAGATGCCTAAAGGCGTCGCTGTTATTGTGGATGGCAGCTATAGCATTAGAAAAACATTCAGAGGGAAGATATCGGAATTTGGTATGCGAGCTTGGGTCTGCTAGTCTTTTATATACCATTTTTAATATACTTCCTGAAATGAAGCTTCGGAAAGGTACACTGCCTCTTTAAAATTAGTCTAGGAACTACAGGTAGTTCACATTATTTTTAAAATAATAAATCTCTATATATATCTATATTAAAATCTATATGTATACATAAGTTAGCTAGCCTACCTTGTGGAAAGGCTGCAGCTAAACGAAGTCTGAGCTAATATTGTATTACCATGGTCTTCTGGTTTGTAGATAGCCCTTCCTTATTAGATGAGGTTCTGTTCCTGCTCCACAGAAGGTGCCTGTGTATATAACTCCTTTGTATTGCTTTCTGCAGAGTCCCTTATATATTTCTTACTACTAATGCTGTGTAGAAAAGGAAATCCAGAGATTTTACTACTGATAATTAACCATATAATGGCCATTAGCAAAATAAAGATTTAGTTGTTTGGGAAACAGGTTATTTATATTGTGTATGGTTTATTGCCTGATAACTTGTTTGGTGACTGGATATTCTTTTCCTTCTCCCGGTCCTTTTCTGCTTTTTCCAGCTATGGTGTTTACTCCTCACTTTGGTTATCTAGCAGGCAATAAAGTATATTGTATGTTTTGAAGCCAAGCGGTGTGCTCCTTAATTGTCCATTAAGGGGGAGTCGGTGCCGGTGGAGGCCAGTGGTGGAGTGGCG
>NW_010247354.1:0-389 GCF_000690775.1 Eurypyga helias | reverse complement strand
AGCTCCCCAGCCGCAGCAGGCATAAGAATCCTCCCCTGGCAGCTTTTGGACAAGGCAGAGCCCAGGCAGGCGCCCAAGACAAAAAATTGGTGTTTCCTACTGAAAAGGAAGGAGCTTCAACCAGGAGCAGCCGTGGCCTTGCTTCCTAGCCGCCCCTAAGGACACGAGTAGACTGTGTGGACACAGACGAATTACTGCGTGTCTTCTAATTCCACACAACAACCCTGTTTACTTCTCCAGCGCAGACAGCGGTGGCAGGTACCGTCTCCGTCACTGGCAGCTTCTGGCTCTCTCAGCAGCGTGGTGCTCCGGCCATGCTGGGTGTTGAAGAGACCAAAGCTGCTTCCCACTGAATCATGGATGATGACATGGATGGTGGGATCAAGTGC
>NW_010247353.1:0-522 GCF_000690775.1 Eurypyga helias | reverse complement strand
AAAAAAAAAAAAACCAAACCACAATTGCATTCTTCTTCCCCACATCCATATTCCCCTCCCACAAAAAAATAATTTGTACAAGGCACTGATCAAGGTCCCAGAGCCACTGCTAGAAAATACCAACTTTCCTCCTAGAAAACAAGAGGTTAGGTGGTAACTATATTACAAACCTCTGTGGCAACACTGTTAATTAATGGCAATGAACTAGAAACAAAACTACAAATTAGGATACTGAGCGCCTTGCTCTAACTCCACCAAACGAGGACGTAATTCTACAACCGTCCAAACCCACATGTAACTTCATTTCATTCACCTCAGCACCCAAAACAAACCCCACAGAGCTACCGTTACCTGAGCTACCCCTACACATGAGCATTTTGTGCGAGTCCCAAACATCAGTTGCAGAGCAGTCAAAAAAGCTGTTTTCTGATGCTAAAAACTCAACAAGCAACACTTCATGAAGCAAACATGATTAGTGCATCGATATGATTTCTTCATTTGAATAGGTCCCAAATACCAACT
>NW_010247352.1:0-5632 GCF_000690775.1 Eurypyga helias | reverse complement strand
TTCTTATTAATATAATTTAAAAGATGGCTGTTACTTTTTTTTTTTCCCCCAGAGTATATCTGTTTTTTGGAAGCCTGCAGGCACTACAGAAATTTTGAGCCCTGCAGCTTTAGGCTCCTTAGAAAGAAGAGACTGTGAACATTTTAAGTGTTACTATAATGCAACACTCAATATTACTTAAGAGAAAAATGGGGACAAATGAATTCCTGAGTTTACAAAGATGTGTACCATTTCCATGCTCTTGGCTGTGTCTACAGTGTGCCTATTGTATAAACAGTAAGCATAGGACAGAATATCTATGTTGGGACCTTATATTTTGGAGTTGTTCAGGGGAAGTTGTCTTCAGAGAAAGTCAAAGCCAACTGCCTAGGTTTTTCTGTCTTTTACCTCATGAGCTATTTCTGGAAGCACCTTTTGTCTGCAGCTGAAGCTTCAGGGAACGTGGTTGCAGGGCAAGCATTATGCAAGTCAGAGGTGAGCAGGGCATCAGCAAGGAAAGGCTGATATTGCAATATTTGGCCAGATTTATACCTGGAAAAGAAGAGCTCCACAGATTGTAACCCCAGCAGATGCAGAGGAGAATTATGCTCTGTAAATACAGCCAAAACCAAAACAGGACCCAGGACTCCCTTATTCTTCTTCCTCATCTCAGTAATCCTGTGTTGAGACATGTTCACATGTTTAGTGGGGAATCTTGTCCCTGTTTGGGGATAGGGAATCACAAGAGGAATATCCTTGTGAACAGCAAGATAGGTTCTAGTCACCTGGAAAGTGCTAGTTAAGATCAGTTTAAACACTCATGCAGTTCTCAACCATTTTTTGCACACACTGTTGAGGAAAGAGGACAAAAGTACACAGCTTTCTGGAGCCAGACATGATCAAAGCATCACACAAATTTCTTAAAAGTGTACGCATGTGTGTGTATGTGTGTTTAAATATGTATATATAATTTAATGCCCTTTCAAGTATGAGAATGGCAGCACAAGAGTAGAAGAATTGCAAAACTAAAATGTCCACATTAAGCTGATGCATGGTACATACCGGATGATATATATACTGCCTTATTGTTCAGATGTGGCTCAGGAAGCTAAATGCATAATTTAATGATATATGTATAGTCTAAGGGTCAAATGCTGTCAGTTACACAGGTGTAAATCAAGAGCAATTGCACAAAAGTGACTGAAGTTGCAGTATGCTGGATTTACACAAGTGTTGCTGAAAGCAGAATACGAGTCAATACGTGTCAACGATACAGCTGAGTTAGTGGTACTCAGGGAATCTTATGATATTCACGCACCTAAATCCTTTACATGTTTTTTCATTTTTTTTTAATATTAGAGTTTATATTTCTATTTTTGTCTCTATTTTTAAAGGAATAAGGGACTCATATCCTGATTCTGTAAGTCAACATCCACCTCCCTCATCTAGCAAACTTTCTCAAACTCATGTCATAATCACATGACAAATATCCCATAGCTGCAGAACACTTACTTTCCTCACTTACATTTAAGGCTAGTCTTAATTTACATAAACACACAATTCTGAACCTCAGACAGGACGTTGCAAGGCTGGCTGGCTGCCTGCACGTAGAAATGCATCCCTGATGTTCACTCTGTTCCATTAGTAGTTGTACAGACTGCAGTGAAGGGTCAGGAATTGGATGCAGCAGGAAAGGATGTAGAGATGGCTGTAGTGAGTGAGTATGGAGACTTCGCAGCTAAAGTAGAAATCAACTGTGTTAAAAGACATTTTTCTTAACTGGTGCTTCCTGGATTTGTTATTGAGAGGTTTGAGGGGGAAAAAAAAAAAAAAAGCCATTTAAGATTACAGTGATCAACTGTGGGGGTTTACAGCTTCAAAAAATGCAGAAAAAATGTGTCTGAAATAAAAATGGCTGAATATATCTCAACACCATAGTGATAATCACAGTTAGATTATAATTTCAAACAAACAAACAAACAAATCCAAAAACTAAAATTAACTATGATTGGTTTCAGAAAATTAAGACAAATTTAGACAATGTACTGGATACATTTATACAGAAATAAGGACATAAAGAACTAGGGTTTTGTTTTTTCTTTTTTTTTTTTTCCAACAAAGACACATTCATATATGTGCTCAGTGCCCGCACACACACACTTGGTTAGAATATTGTGCAGGTATAGATTTGTCAGGATTGTTTGATCCCAAAAGGATTCATATAAGAAAAACTTCTCTTTCAGAGAAATGATCTCTCTAGAGACTGGTAGTGATGATACAATAGGCTGGAGTTGCTATTATTAAAAAAAAAAATTACTACTTTTTCTGACTATGTTTCTTTTTTTCCCACTGGGATTCTGATTCCAGACATTCTACCAGCCTGACATCCACTGGGAAAGTGATGACACCATAAATTATTTAGAGATTTGAAAACCACAAGAACTACTGTATATAACCAGATTGGATTGACTTTTTAACTCTTTTGATTAATAATACATAAAGCCTTAGATATGTGAATCGGTCGAGTCCTAACCTGTTAACAAAAGGAGTAGAAGGGATGAATTCTAACGTTTCTCATAAGTTATTCTACTTAACACATTGGCCAAACAAAACAAACAAATGGAGTGTTCTGCCTTAGTCTTATACCTTCAATGTGCCATCAATATTTGATGACTACCTAATGTCTTTATATATCTGGCCATAGATGATACTGTGGTCATCTGGCTTCCCAATTTCAAACTTCCCTGCTTTCTCCTGCATTCGTCAAAATAAGAAACTCGAAAGTAGAAACAGTTTCAATATCCTGGTTTCATTTTTGACTTTTATTTTAACAGCGTTAACTACTCAGAAGTGAAAAAAATATATTTCAATCTTCAGCAACAAAGAAGGGCTAGAATTTCCTCAGTTTATGACATTTTGTGCTCAGTAGCAGGATGAGAGTAGATATGTATGCCACTTCAGAAAGATTTCAGGTTCTACCCTTCTGCTACTGGCTCCGTTTTAATTATCCCCTGGTTTCATAAGTTGTGGTCTCTTGTATGACGTTGTGGGTGGAGCTCAGAGAAATGAAGTTTTGTTCTTTCTTTCCTCTTCAAGTACAGATGAAGGTGCATGGGACATCCTGCATTTCTAAGCAATGAAAAAAGCTCTACTGGAGGCAGACCACTTTGCTTCTGGTCAGCCTGACCCATACTTCAGGAAATGGGCTATCCAAGGTGACTTCAGTATGATATATTAATTTAAAATACAAACTGCTGCTTTTTCTGTGCAATAGAGAGGTACTATCCTTCTGGATTATTTTCTATTACCACAACTGATGTTTGACTCCCTTAGATGAAGGAAAAATAGGAAATCCATCTTTATCTCTTTCTCTTTAGTCATTCCTGTGCACTTATCATTTACCCATGTAATTCAGTTCTCAGCTTCTACACCAGACACTACACCCACTCAACATGCAGAGTGGCCAGCCACAGAAATGCTGATCATTTTTTTTGCCTCTTGGCACGCCCATTGAGCCATCCTTTTTTGGTCTCCTTAATGACAAATATGCGTGGCTGCCCATTGCCTGATTTTACATTTTTTAAAGCTTCTGTACTAGCAGGCTAATCTCCATCCATCCTCTGTCCAGCACTACCAAATGATGTCTCACCAAATATTTTTAAAATCCACATGTCTATGTGAGTTTATCTTACGCATAAAGGAAGGAATATTTCAATTCAAAGGCACATCCTAGAATGTTTGTTACTCCAGGTTCTTCTATCTGGTCAGGTATTTTGGTGTAAATTTGTATTGATGCCGTTAGCTGAATTCAAATGAATTTGTTGCAATATGAGCAAAATCAGAATCACATCCTAGATCTGAGAAAGAAATGAGGTTCAATTTCTTACTAAACTACAAACTTCAGAAAATATAACAACCCACAAATTACACATGAATTGGATCTCGCTTATGACACCAATAATAAATGTAAAATATTTAGCAACTATTATTAAATGTTAATGAGTCCCATCACCTGACTTTCATACACACAATTACTATGTGGAATCTGTTGTCAGATATTATTCCCTGTTTGAAATCTAAGTATCACCCAATTTGTTCATAGCTCCCCAAAATATAGTGTAAGCATATTCATATTCTATTAAAAATAATAACAATATCACCCATAGTTAATTTATATCCATACTTTTTATCCTTATACACCTGTCATATCAGTAGCAGTGTACTCACATTGCTTTGATAGCTGTTATGGTTGTACACACCATTTGAAAAATGCATTCCCATTCTAAAATAAAAATCTAGCTACAGTGTTATTTTTGCACATTTTCCTGCTGTGTTTTAAGTTCTAACCAGGGGACTGAGACCAGCATCTGACTTTACCAGAATAGCAAGTATCTTTCTCATAGTATCTTTCAACTGTCATTAAAAAAAAAAAAAAAAGCAGCATTTGTTTTCTTTTCCATCTGGGATTATGTGACAAAATGATCTCCTGCATCTAATCAATTATATTTCTTCTATATCTTTTGCATTTTCCTGCAGAACTATTTGCAAGAATAACAGAAAGATCCTTTAGAGATAATCTGGTGATTATTACAAATTCAACCTCGGACGCTGCAGGCATTAAAAGATGAAAATTGCCTAAAGTCCACTGTTGTACAACAAATCTGTACCTCTGGAGTCCTGTCCTGAGGTGAAAATGCAAACCAGATAGATATTTAGAATCATTTTGACAGTTCATAAAATTAAGCAGGGATTAGGGATTCTCTCAGAAATAAATAAATAAATAACATAATGCCACAGGGCCCAAACAATGTTAATCACATCTCCTTGCAACAGGTATTACTGTAACCCACTTTGGGGAAGAAAAAGAAATCATATAATTAATCCTGGCATGTATTTAGCACCAATGATGCCAATTTAAAAATCTGAGTATGTGAGTTTAACATATTAACACATATATATATGCATATATACACATACATAATTAATGTATAAACTACCCATTCAGTTTAAGTTTATACAGTTATAGGTTCCTGTAGAAATGTTACACATCCTGTGTATTCTATTTTTTTCTCAATTTTATGGATTAGCCCTGATAATACAAACACTTGAGCATATGCATAATGAGAATGTCTTGCTGATTTTTGGATAACTCTCCATCTACATGAATTTAAGCAAAGATCTAAGATTCTACTGGGAATGCAATCTATAGTGCCAGTCATTTGAAACACACAATAAGCAAGGAATTGAAACGACTGCAGTAGACATAGATTACTTTGATCCCTGCTACATTTCCGACAGGTAAGCAACAAACATGACTAAAATTAATTCATATTGAAGTGTGGAACCAACCTCAGAAATACATTTGGGGTGAGCACAGGGTTTTACAGTCACCATTCCAAAATTCCCCACCCACTTCACAGACTTTCCAGCACAGTTCAAAATGTTTCCTTTCCTTTCCTTTCTAAAATCAAAAGGCAACATTGCAATACTAAATCCACTTACAAGAGCACAAACCCTTTCCTTTCTGGATGAACAAACTTTAATATGCTGCATTTACAGTGTATAAAATCTACATTTCACTGTGTTAGATAAGTATGATAGGATCATAGAAGAGTTTAAGTTTGAAAAGAACTTCAAGATCATCAAGTCCAAC